>NC_083646.1:12518237-12753237 GCF_963576545.1 Limanda limanda | reverse complement strand
TCAACTACAGAGACTTGACCAATGGGAAACGCAGGTAAAGACAAGGGGCAAGGACATGGCTCACGCTTCAGTTCAATTCTGTGCCACCTTGTTCCTCATTGTCTCCCTCCTCTCCCCAGGGATGTAACCAGTGACAGAGCAACCCCAGAGGAGATCTCATCCTATTACCGTAACTATGTGCAGCTAAAGGGCCTCCAAAAGAATTTTGTTGACAACACCTATGTGACCTCCGTCCAGAAACTCTGCCGGGGGCATGATGGGCAAACTGATGAAGGCGATGTGCAGGTGGGAGATGGTAGAAATGAGGGCTTTGAGGGTAGTGGAGTTGAGTGTGTAGACGATGGAGCAGGGGGGGTTCTCTGGGAAGTAAGGGGATACCAGCAGGTGCAGAACGACACTCATGTACCCTTCTGTCTATTTGCTGAGAATGTGGTTCTTGCCACTGGTGCGTCAGATTCACCGATTCGATTAGGTGTAGAGGGGGAGGACCTTCCATTTGTGTTCCACAGTATCTCAGACCTGGGGTTGGCTGTAGGCCTGAGAAAGCTGGATATGAACTCTGATCCGGTTTTAATTGTAGGTGCCGGTTTAAGTGCTGCAGATGCAGTTCTGTGCGCTTGCAACAGCAACATTCGGGTGCTGCATGTCTTTCGCAAGAGCGTAGATGACCCAGATCTCATCTTCAAACAGCTTCCCAAGACCCTGTACCCAGAGTACCACAACGTTTACAACATGATGTGCTCTCAGACCTACACAGATGTGTCCACCTCCTCTGCTCCTAACAGACCCCAGGCAGTTAGTATTGCCTCTTCGGTATGTGCCAAGATGTGCCCAAAGCCCCAGCTGGCCACAGGTAATACGGCTGGTAACGCCAGTGTCGGCTTGTTTCCCGACTACACTAGTTTCCCAGAACACTGCGTGGTTTCCCTCCAGTCTGATATGAAGTGTTTGCTGCAGGGGATAAACTCCCTCAAGGCATTCAAGGTCTCCATGGTCCTGGTGCTGATCGGGACCAACCCCAACTTGTTTTTTTTGAAGGGGCAAGGCCAGTACCTGGGTCAGGATCCAACTAAACCCATCTCTTGCAAGCAGAACACCATTGACATCCACCCATACACGTTTGAGTGTACCAAGGAACCAGGTCTATTTGCCATGGGGCCACTGGTGGGAGACAATTTTGTTCGCTTTTTGAAGGGTGGCGCTCTAGGCATCGCCTCCTGTCTGCTGAAGAGACTCAAGAAGAAAGGAAAGCTCATCAGCAGTGGAGGAAACAACTTCATTTGAAAACCTGATGGAGAAGAGAGTAGTACACGTTGGTTGTAGGGCACAGATTTTGAGTGCTTTTAGCAACCAATGTTAAAGGTGTGTGGGAGTTTGAATATACTCTGATCATTCATGCAGTATTTTCTCATCAAAGCTTAAACATCTTAGAACTTACAGAAAGCAAAAAGACAGTGGATGTACACCAATTAGTTTCTAAAGAAACACTAGACTGCTTTCAAGAGTCTTGTCTGACTTCACTAGAAGTCCAAGCTACCGTGTTCCAATGTTTTCTAGTCGATCTGTAACCTCACAACTCAATGGGACCTTATATTCATCAGGGTTATTTATTTGTTCACCATGTGTCTTTCAATCCATTTATTTACTAACTTTACTTTACTTAAATCATGTTTTTATAAAGAATATATACGTATACTAACTTGTAGAAGCGATGTCTCTTAAAGCAAACTGTGGTCCTGCTTACAAACATGCAATGATCTGAATTCTACGAAACATAGCCAAGAGTGGTGACTGTTTGCAGAGGTTTATTACAGAAAATGTGAATTGACCAGTTCATGGCCTGATAAACTAAATGTTCCTGTTTATTCGAGCCAGCCACATTTTTTAAAATCCAGATATTGTTCTTTTAACTGCTGTTGTAGGAGCTAGTGTAGTTGGAGCTCTACACCTAAAACAAAGTTTGAAATGTCTAATATACATTTTTTTACATTACATGTCATTTAGCTGCTTTTATCCAAAGCAACTTCCAATTATTGCATTCATTATCTATGAGAGGCCATTCGGGGCTCAGCGTCTTGCCCAAGGACACTTCGGCATAGGCTGGGATTCGGGCCACGACCTTCTGGTTGGAGGTCGACCGCTCTACCCCCTCAGCCACAGCCGCCCATAAATCTATAAATCTGACCTGTTGCTTTGATGACAATATGCAAATCATTTCTCTTGTAGATGTATTCTTGGGCAACATTTACTGTGTCCCAGTAAAAGTCATTAAAGGATCATTCGGGTGTTTTCAATTTCTTTTCTTTTTATTTCCTGCAGTATAAAACTCTCATCATTCCACTCCCTACAAAACAGAAAACATTTATGCAGTATTTGTATTTGTTTAGATTTGTTCAAGCAACAGCAAACTTCAAAGGAAATGAGACCTATGAAGTACAAAGTTTTTTCCCATTAATAATAATAATAATAATAATAATGAATTAGATTTTCTGAATGCCTCTGCACCCTTTTACATTTTTTTAATCACAATTTCTTTTAATTTTAAGTTATCCCTGTATTATCTATACTACATCTTCAAACTAACCAAGACTTCATTATTATATCCTTATTTATTACTGAACATCTATCTTTTTACTTATGGTTGATTTATTAAGTGTCAAATATCAGTTTAAAGCGGTTTTGAGCAGTAACATTAGCAGCATCAGTCTTTTGATTTCTGCTACATTTAGATTCCTTTCATTTACTTAAACTCTGAATATAAGTGTGTTGCCACATGAAGAATATTTTGTGTGCCGCTGACGCACAGCTCAAGGTTGGTTTATTGTGATGGGACACTTGATCCCTGTAGGGAATTTAGTCTTACGCCCCCTTTCATAAAATAAATTAGTCTGAGTCAGTGTTGGTGGTTAAACATTAGTAAATAATGCACGTAGTCACATGATCTTTTCCATTAACAAAAATGTGGTTTAACACCTTACTACTTAAGTTTCGGTAACCTTAGAGCAGTTGATTAGTTTCAAATGGTACTTGTGTTAAATACTGATTTTCAGCTGTATTATTTCTTGATGCAATTTTCACTGATTTCTGAAAAGTCATTTGATATAAATATTAAATATAAGCTTGCAGGCACAAACGCCTGCTGAGCAGCAGCTGCTTTGGGCAGAAGCCAGGAAAGTGCTACAAGGCCAGATGTGGTAAGAATTTTAGCCAGTGCATTAAAACCAGGACTACAGATGAGACAGGGTGACTCAATAGTCAACTCTGAATTTGTACGTGGCACTTGCTGTGAATATGAAGGGACATGTGTGCTTTAACTGTCTACGCAGAAAGGTAAACGGGCGTCACACACGACAGCTTCCTGTCTGAGGAGTTCGGGGTCTGGAGACGTGCCGGATGGGTCGGCTCATTAGAGATCACTCAAACACTTGAATCCCTCTCAAGTTTCTCGTTCAGCTCAAACCAGGGAACACATTAGGTCTTAACTTCACAACAAAGGAAACGCTGCTTTCAGCATGTGGAGCTTCACACCCTCCTGTACAATTGAAGAGTTTTTAATGTTTTGTATGCCATATTTTTTATTATTGACAAATAAAAATTGGAAAAACAAATCTCTGAACACGAGGCTGTTTTCTTACATTGTTTGCTGTCAGTAATGTAGCGAGTCGGTTATGATATAGAACAGAAAATTGAAACACTGGTAAACATTTAAGATTAGTTTAGCAAATAAGAAGCATTAACTCCAACATTGTGATTCAAATACACATATATATGTAATTTCTGAACTTTTTTCTCATAGGGTTGATTATGGAGTTGGTTATTGTCTTTGAAATGAATTCCCACTTCAAGATGAAGGAAAATTATCTTCTCATTCATCTCCTCTTGGTTAGCTTGGTAGGGTTGTACCTGAAGACACACACACACACACAGAGAGAGAGAGAGAGAGAAGAGTTTATCTCATAGGTCTGCATGTCATGATGGGCTTTTAACATTCCTCATGGATCCTTCTTCTATGTCCTAAGAGGCATTTTACACAACCAATAAAAACAGTCTGACTTAAGCGCTGTAAAACCTTGATTGTGTTTGAACAGCTTAAAGCAAACAGGCTTCCTGTAAACCACGCCTGGAAGCTTCAGTTATACCGACCCTCCCAAAAAGAACATCGGATTGTTTTCTTAGCGGCAGAGTCTGTTCCCCGGCTACGCATGACTGACTGAGCATGACTCAGTGATCAAACCGCTCATGCTTGACACACACACACACACACAGACACACACACACAAACATGCGTGCACACACACAGAATCCATTTCAGACTGTCTCTTTTCTGCTAAGTCAAGGAAAACACGGCAGCAGCAGCAGCATCTGTGGCTTACATCACCTGTTACCCTGGCAACCGCTATGACGAAAGAATTACTACGTCCTGATTGGTTGAACTGTTTCTACTGGGGGCCCCATATCCATAATTCTCAGTTAATTAAGCTGCCTGCACCTGATTATAATGACTGAAGCTGTACAGACTTTGAATCTCTATTTTAATCGCAGCAATGGATCAAGGAAGACAAACACGAAAGTCACACAATACACAGTGTAAGCTAAAGGTGTTATTTACGGCAACAAATTTGTCCTTAACATGGATATTAGGTCTCTACATATGCATGATTCTCTTTTCGAAAACATGCATCCATTCTTTCTTAAGAAAGAAACGAAAATGTGGAAATACACAAGGTTAATGAAAAAAACAATACTGGATGGACATGATGAACCAGATAAGCTCCTCGTGGAGGTAATGATATGATGTTTGATGAGAAATAATTAATGATACATCAGCATAATACATGAAGGAAGGAGCCACTAGCTGACTAATGTGTGATCCCTGAATGACAAACACGTGACCTTCACATACTTCCAACTTTAAAGTGTTTTTTAGGTTTTTAAGATGAGGGAAAAACAAAGTGACCTCACATCTTCCGACATAAAAAATGAAATCCACTCTCTCACCTGAAGAGGTCGTCTCCCACAGTCTCGTCCCGTCTGCTCTGACGCTCTTCCTAAAACAAACACAGACTCAAGTCATGAGAGCAGGGCTCAGACAGATCGCTGACAGAAAGAAGTCAGACAGAGTGACAACCATTACCTCAGCTGCATCTTTCAGCCATTCGTCCAGATCAGAGTTCTTGCCCCTGCTGTGAACCAACAGTTCAGTCCCTGCGATGATGTGCGGCGAGATCTCTGCACCTGGTACTTGGCTCTGCAAATACACACACAAGGGGAAAAGGAGCCTGTGTATGAGGCAAAATATTTTTTTTGTGGACTTATCTAATGATAAGGGGATATGTTTACCTTCACCAAGGAGTTTATGTTTTCATCTGTGTCAGTTTTTTGGGTTGATTACAGAAAAAACTACTGAAGGATTTCTACAAACCTGTTAGGACGTGTTTTGGGTCAGGGAAGAACCCACTCGATTTTGGAACAGATCCTGATTAGAGGGCGGATCCGCGAATTTTCTTTGCACTTTCTTTAACAGTGTGTTTTCACTGCTGTATCTTTTCTAATTGAATCAGGTAGCGTTTCTAAATTCTAAATGAGGATTGCCTCATAGAGCTGACCTTGCGGAAACATTTGAAGTTCTTTGCGCAGCCGTTGCTGAGCATCTGCTTTGGTTTCATCTTCGGCAGCGTGGACATGGTGAGAGATCGAAACTCCACTAACACCAGCTTTTTAGGAAGGCCTTCTTCAACCCGGGACTCCTGCAAAACAGCACAGCTTTTATCACATGGGCAAAAGCTACAAAAAAGAAACAAAACATTTGGAGCCCTTTTCCCAGGACTTACTTGCACCTCTTGTTTAATGACGACTGCTTTCAGAGGCGTCCTAGTCTCTTCTTTGGGCTCAGAATTCTCTCCTTCGAGGAGTTCAATATCCTTCAGGAACACAAAGGGCAGAAAATGAGCAATAACAATGGAATATAGTTGCATTTAAAACCTCTATATTATTGGATGAATATGAAAACTCAGAGTAATAACTCTTCACTTCCTCACCTCAATGTAAGACGGTTTATTATGTTCAACAGGTTGAATGTTGTTACTTTTAATGGACTCATGATTAGTTGTTGTGTTTTCTGAAGGATCAACGTTCTCCTTCTTGATGGAGACAGTAAACTGTTCGGATTGTTTGCTCTGGTTTTTGTTTGAACTGGACTGGTTTTCCAGTGGCCGTCTGGTGGCCTCACTGTCTTCTGCATGGACGCGCTGCTTCTTGCTTGAAGATGAAGCCTCCTCCATGTTAAAACCTTGTCTCTGTCCAGTGGAACTTTGCCATTTAGGCTGTGCGTGCTGCCCCTGTTGGCCTGAGGGTGGCTCATCAAAGAAATCCATATCTTGGGACATAATAGACTCCAGTTCCTCCATCTGTATCTCTGCTTCCATCTCCTTTCTCTTTCTACTCTGTGGCTCCTCCTGAGCAGCGTGGGAGACCCTGTCCTCCGGCCGGTCTGTGAACAGATGAGCTCCAGACCCCAGTGGAGTCTGAGATGTTTCTTTTGACGTAACTGAGGTTTTCGGTGCCGGCATCCTGCTGATGGACGATTCCTGTACGTGCCGCTTCGCCTCTGACATTACTTCAGAGAAATCATCATCCAAAGGCCTTGAAGAACACAAATAAAGTGGCCAAACACAGAATGTTCTGACACATGTTACAGATTTATTTCAGCTGTTTAACTAGAATTTTCATCTCTCAGAGTGAATATCAAAAATTATTTTTTTCCAAGTTTGTGTCTTTGGCTAATATGACTCATCTTTCAACCGTATCCCTATGTTTTCTAAACAGTATGGATTATACAATCCCATCAGACAAACATATGGTTATTGTCATTGGTAAAGTAGTTTACATTGTCATTGGTAAAGTAGTTTACATTGATTGATGTAAGCACTGCATCACCACAGGTCAAATATGCAAAAACACTGGTATTGAGGTTTACCGTTTCTTATTGGATGACTGGAAGAAGCTCGTTAGAGTCGACTGTGTCTGTGGGGAAACCTGTGCAGGAGTTTTTAGTTTCCGAGGAGACAACTTCTGTGGAAATGTCTTCATGCCACCATTGGTCCCGGAAGTGGAAGGTTGGGGCCTGATGCCACTACTCCCTGCAACTGCAAAAATATTCGGTTTTAATAATATTTTGTAAAGCATTACATGGATTTAGAGATTTAAGAAATAGTTTGACTCTTTCTAAATATTTTGACTGTACCCAGTGCTGATTACTTTAACAAAGCATAGAGACTTGGGAGGTGGGGGGGCAAAGGTAACAATATCCATCTACCAGTCACTACTTTAGTCACTGGATAAACATATTTTAATTAAAATGAACATGTAGACCAAGTAGAAATAAGATTAGTTTCTTGAAGATTGTATATTAAAAAACAAGTAGAAAGCTGCTAGTGGACTTGTATCTGTATATCTCAGACGTACGGTCTCTGAATCAGTACACAGACAGTAATAGCAGAGTGGTAAATGCATCAGTGCATCTGTTATTCATTCTTGCTGCTACCTGTCGATTTGGACTCTGGCTTCTTCCTCTGTGAGTCAGTGTTGTCAACAGTGTTATACGATGAGCTCATTGTTTCAGCCACGATTCTCGGAGCGGACTTCCTCTCAGCGTGGACTTTGGATCCATCGTGTTTCTTCTCAGGCGTTTCTCCTACTGCCGTCAGCCCTGTCACGTTACATGGAGCCGACCTGGCAAAGGAAAATAACACACATCAACAAGCCCTCTGGAATGGAGGTTTGACACAGTGTTAATTTCGTTGACTAAGACTATGTCGAAAAATATTCGTTAACAACCTTTTTCCCATTACTAAGACGAGACGAAGACATAACGAAAACGGATCTTTGAAAATAAAAACTATGACTAAATCTATTTTAACTTTCGTTGACAAGACGACACGAAAATGTTGGTTGTTGACTTGTCACAATCTTTTTTAAAACATCATCGTATCACGCCGTCATGAAGTACCAGGAGCAGGCGAGTCTGTGTGTGTGTGTGTGTGTGTGTGTGTGTGTGTGTGTCTGCTCCCAGATAGCGCACCAATCCCAGGGCTCCCCCCCTGCGCACTCACTCAGGGACACAGTGAGATCACGGTCACTGACTGACCGACTGCTTCTTAACAGTGGAAACACTGTAAACACAGAGTTTCTCTGGTCTCAGCTGCTCAGAGATCAGCGCCGCAGCTTCTTGGTCAGAGCAGAAGCTGAAGCAGACCTCCAGTCTGATCTGCTTTCACTTTTTGTTTTCACATTTCGCCAACTAAAATATATTAGGCTGCAGCTATGTTTTTATTTATTTCAAAATAGGGTACTTCTTATTTCATACATTTCCCACAAATATGGGGAGGACTCAAATAGCCCTACATAGTTCTGTGTTTCATTTATTTAAAGTAGGCCTACACTTGCCTGTGTATTTTCTTCTCTTCATAAGCATTTGGTGTTTCCCTTTGTTGTAACAGGTAAAACTAGCAATAAAATGTCAACAGTTTTCTTTATTGTTGTTCTATAATTTCATAAATGCAACAATCTATAGTTTAGTATAGTATAACTTTATTTAAAACTTTATTAGCTCTGTTATCAAATATGTTTTGTGGCTCCAGACAAATTTTATTTGGGGATGAGGGGGCAAAATGGCTCTTTTGATAGTAAAGGTTGCCGACCCCTGCTATAGACCTATAGGAGGGACATCTAATGAACAACCTAAGTACTGAAAGCTAGACTAGTATGCAGTTGTAGACACAACACAGGGGGTCCCTGGGCCTGAGAAGGGAAGATAAGGAGTTTAATGTGGCTATTGTGACTAAAACTAGACTAAAATGTTCTGAGTTTTCGTCGATGAAAACTAGACTAAAACTAAGAAGGATAAAAATGACTAAATGTGACTAAAACTAATATGCATTTTCATCTAAAGACTAAGACTAAGACTAAATCAAAAATAGCTGCCAAAATTAACACTGGTTTGACATGACGTTGATGAGTGTGTGACGGTACCGTTCAAATGGCTCCGTGTTCACTGCATAGGCTGTGATATTTTGTGAGGCAGCCGGTAACACCGTCTCGTCCACCGCCAAGCTCTGTGACAGCGACGCACTCGGGATTCTGGCTTTCATTTTTGGTGCTGACTCTGAAACATAAACAGAAGATTGAAACTGCAAAAAGTAGAAATGAAACAAAGAAGTCAATACTGAGTGCTTCCCTGTCTGGTCCTTCACCTGAGTCTGGCTGTAGACTGGATGGATTGCAGTACTTGTCACAGGAAGCAAAGATGGCAGCCAATCCGATCTCAGACTCTGTGATGACCCGAAGGCCTTTTCTGTGTCAGCGGAAAAACGAAAAACAACTATTAAAAGAAAGAAACACACACACTTTGAAGTCATTTATTATAGAGGCACATGAACAAACCTTTGAACAATGTTATTTACTGAGGTTGCCCACTCTGTGGCAGAGGAAGACAGCAGGGTTTGGGAGCTGCCTGTTGTTACATCGACAACGCAGCTTTGTGGAGACTCCAGCAGGTCCCGGGGCAGAGCGCCCTCCTCCAGCAAATTAATCTTTCCTTTTCCAAAACCCACGGCTCCACTCAGACGCTTCAGCTGCAAATAACACAGAACAGAAGCAACGCTGTTCTCAGAGCCTAACAACAGTATTAAGATACCACAAAGGAAGAAGTCCACCAACCTGTTTGGCACTGAGGAACACAAAGGTCTTCTCAGTAAAAAGCTGTTTACGAGCTGGAATCACTCCAAGGTTAATATCCTCTTTATTGAGACTGGGCTCATCGATCTCAGGGATGAAGCTAAGCGACAATGAAGAGCACAGATGAGATACTGTTTGTTTCAGGTCTGCAGGTGATGCGATCTCTGATGGACTATGTCGTACCTCTCGGCTTTAGGCGGTGCCAATTTTTGCTGCACAGCTTTGTTGAACTCCAAGAAGAACTCTGGTGTCACGATGGGACAGCAGCACAGCACAGCAGAAATGGTCTAATTGGGGGAAAAACACACAGGTGAGAGGCTATTCAGGGACAAACACATTCACACATTTGTGAACTCGACTGGGTAAAAACTATCCTGTGGTCTTCCTGAACAGAAATGATGTATATTTGCATAGAGAACAGGTAACAGGGCTGAACACACACATAAAAAGCTGTCCACCTGTAATCGATCTCCGAGGACGGACGTTAATACCAGATCGGTACGAGGCCATTAATTCTGGTTCTAACCTTGATGGTGACTTTAACAGTGGGCATAACCAGGTGTGTGCAGTCCTGAGTCCATGTGTTGACCGGCTTTCCACCCAGAGCCAGCAGGGCCTGAGAGAGTGACCTCTTGCCATCACTGTCCAAACATGATGAACACACCACTGGATTCTGATGCTCCACACTGAGAGGGAGACGCAATAGATTCAAACATGAGTTTATTAATAAAACAATCGTGGCTCGGGGATGTAGACAACACAACAGACCAGGTGTCTGTTACATACCTGAACTTGCTGTTAAAAGCCCCAAATGTTACGTAGTCCCCTGACTTCAGGTTCACTGACGTGTTCTCTGTCAATCTCTTGCCGTTGACAGACGTGCCGTACTTGGAGGTGTCTTTCAACGTCAGGGTCTAAAAGTAAAATACACAAGAAAGACGCGTGAAACTGTTCACTCATCAAACAAGCCATCTTAAATCTTTAAGATCAACAATAAATGAGACAGTGAGAAACTCATCCTTTAAAATAAACCTGAGATGGAAAGTTATCCCATCTGCAGACTGTGGTGAAACTCAGGAAAGGTAAATTGATTTCATTATAAACGGAATCAAAATAAATATTAGATACTCTTAATATTTTAATGTATATTGACCTAAATTTGTAATAAAAATGTATCAATAAATAAAAAAAGGCTAGAATGTGTTTTTTAGTGCGTGTTTATTCTTTTTTTTTTTGCTCAGCAATCGTTTTTCTGGTTTTTAAATGACCTATAAATAACAATTGCAATCACATTTAAGACATTTACACCTTTACTGACATAAAAACAGCACAACAGCACCCCCTATTGGCCTCAAACACGTTCATATTTTCCAAACGAAATCCTAACTTTGCTACTTGGAACATTACTAGAGGGGTTGGGGGCTAATTAAAATAAATAAACAAATAAAAATATTGATAACCCTGCAAACTATTCAGTCTAATATCAAACTATTGTCTACTATAAAAAATATGCAATGTCACACTTATATAAGCAAACTAATATATGAGATTAAATCAAATGTCTAACCAGAGCTGCAAATGTTCAGTGGATGTGAAGAATGAGCTATGACTGGTTTCCTGTCTTGCTCTCTCACCTGGTCAGTCAGAGTGAAGTGAGCGTGAGCCCTGCTGATGGACTGGTCGTTGGCAAGAAGGATCTCACAGTTCTTGCGCCCGACCACGTACTCTTTACTGGCCATGAGATAGTGCGTCTCACCTGTGGGGGACAGAGCGTAAGTTATGGACCAGAGCTGTTGGTGACACATGACATTTAAATCAAACTAGGAGTAAGTGCTGTGGTCCTTGATGGGAGAAAACTCAGTGAAGGGAAAACGGTGAGGTGTCTACAATGGACAATGAAAAGTGCAATGCAACTTTCAAAATAGGGGATGCAATGCCATATGATACTACACTTATATTAATAAGTAATTAGTAATACACAGGGCTTCACTTGATGGGATGTTGAAGGAAACGCAATGAAACATGACTGATGTCTACAGATGTTACTGTCCATACAGAGACTGATCTATACAGATGTTACTGTCCATACAGAGACTGATATCTACAGATGTTGTCTGTCCATACAGAGACTGATCTCTACAGATGTTGTCTGTCCATACAGAGACTGATCTCTACAGATGTTATTGTCCATACAGAGTCCTGCTCTATACAGATGTTACTGTCCATACAGAGACTGATCTCTACAGATGTTACTGTCCATACAGAGACCAATCTCTACAGATGTTAATGTCCATACAGAGACCGATCTCTACAGATGTTAATGTCCATACAGAGACTGATCTCTACAGATGTTACTGTCCGTACAGAGACTGATCTCTACAGATGTTACTGTCCATACAGAGTCCTGCTCTCTACAGATGTTACTGTCCATACAGAGTCCTGCTCTATACAGATGTTACTGTCTTTACAGAGACTGATCTCTACAGATGCTGCTGTCCTTACAGAGTCCTGCTCTCTACAGATGTTGCTCTTACTTCTACTCTCACTTCTGCTCTCAACCCATGTTGTGAGCACGTGGAACTTAGGGAACTGGCGGTCAGTGGAGCAGCTGAGGTGAACTTTGAGCAGCTAGCAGCAGTGTTAGCAGTGTTAGCAGAGTTAGCAGTGTAAGCTAACATACGACTGTACCTCCAGGCTGCAGCGGAGTCAGGATCCACATCTTACTGCGGGACGATGCGTTTTCATGCGGTAGAAACCGCGGCAGTTCAGAGGAAAGCTGTTGTTTATGTTTATCACAACCACAACTTTCACGCAGCCATCAACAGGGAGGGCGCGCCAAACGATGACGTAGAAGCCCTGCGCCACCGCCGCCGCCTTTTCACAATAAAAGGTCTCTTCCTTCTCATCCACCTGCTGTCAGTGAACTTTCCCTGTATGAATTTATTTTCTTCTTTATGTGTGTGCGTGTTGGCGTGTGTGTGTGTGAATTGTATAGTCTACATTTATACTCTTCAAGGAGAGACTAATGCAAACCAAAGCAATTCATAAAGTTGAGATTGCAAAAATATATAATAACCCTACATTTTTATTAAAACAAAATAGCACAAGAGAAACAATATTGATAAAAAATAACTACAAGTAATTAAACTATGATAATATAAAGCACTGTGTACTAGCTCCTCTCATATCCTCTGCAAGGTTGTTTCAGCGACTCAACATCAGCACATGCTTCACTAAATATAACAAAATCACTAAAACCAATCCAATGACTGATTTTTTGTCAATGGACCGATGTCAAAATGTGTCACCAGATGGTGCCTGAAGTATAATTCAGCTGTAGTTGTTCTTGTGTGTATGGTCAAAGGTCTCAATGTCTGTTTTGTTTATATGCAAATGATTGTTGATGGGTGTGATCTTATTTGTCCATAGCCAATGGGAAAGTATATGATTAATAAGTTAGTCTGTGTTTAACAGAAGATAACACCCATCAGCCTGCCAGCTTCTTACTACGCTGTGTCCCCCGTCAGTCCAAATCATAAAAGTGTGCTGTCATGAATCATCAAACCATCTCACTTTCCTTTGTTCTGTAGCAAACAGTAAAGTGTGCTCTGTTTTACTCTCTGAACTTGACTGACCTGTGACAACACATCTTAAAAAGAGAAATTACAAAAGCATGACATATGTTACTCCAAAACTGATTCAGCTAAGTACAAATAAATACAAATGCTTTACACGGGGCCACATACTATAAAGCATATAACCATTTAATGTTGGAAATATATTCACTATTATTTATTTCATACACTGTACATACCTGAGATACACTGATAATGCACGATTGGAAACCCCTGTGAGTTTACTGTAGTTCAAACGATTCAAAGTGGATGATCTCCACGTTTGCTCGAAATGTACGAGAGACTCATTCCCCAATGCACAACGTGGAATTCAGCATTGTCAGTTGTGCAGTTTAGATTCTGGAGTATATGAACGTTAGTCAATAGCAGCAACTTTATGACTCTAGATTATGACTCTAGTCTCTGGATTACCTTGATCAATGTTCGTTCCTCAGGTTGGAAGAAGTGATTCTGTGTTGCACTGAATTTCATTGTACATCTTCATTCCATGTAACAACAGCCCAGACATAAGACCCAGACCTACAGCTTTAAACAGCTCAGAAGGACACATACAGACATTGCTCTATAAATTATACCACAAGCCAGCACCTTGTTGCTTGTTTAATAAATGATAATGTTTGTCGTTGTGATTAATAATACGACAAAACCAGAAATTAGGCATATAGTTTTTATTGAAGCTTAAAACATGAACCATAAATAAATCAGACATTTAAATAGACATTTTTTTAAAGTACGAAATGACATAATGATAGTGATATGTAATTGTTGAAGCAATCATTTGCAGATAAAATACAATGACAAATATTTATTGAATTCAAAATAAATATCATGCATTGCATTATTGCTTTTTCTGCATCAATTGCTCAACTCAAAATAAAGGATCATTGTCTGATTTCCACGGTCGACCTGCAGCTGGTCTGAGACGTCCACGTCCCCAGAGACACGGTAGTTTATGATTGGCTCTCATCACTGCAACACTAGTGCAAGAGTCAGGTTTACGGATGATCTCACACCAGTCTGGATAGTCCACAGGTTTAGCCGCCCTGTAGGGAAGATTGGACAGAATTAAGATATGCACATGCTACATTCAATATGTTGAGTGCTGTTTTCAGTGTGTTTAAGTTGTGAAAACCAACTCACTGGTCACAGCATCCGACCCCGAAAGGCTCCATGCAGACACACTGGTAACAGTCACCGGTTTCCCAGGTCTCTCCGATCCCGTACACCACTCCCATGTATTCACAGCTCCCTGGAAATGAAAAACATCGGTTTCTGACTGTGATACTGGTCGAAGTATAAATACTATAATGTTGAGTATACTATCTAAATAAAAGCCATGCATTCAAAATATTAGGCGTCCAAACACAAAGTACAAAGGTGTAATTAGCTAAATGTGTGTTAGACATTAAAAGCAACAATCAAATAGATCAATTAAACAAAAATTGAAATGAAACAAAAATATTACTCATGAAAGCAAAAGGAAAAAATAGAGCTATATAACATTGTTATTTTACAGCAGTTCAAGATGGAGCATTTTGAAAGACTTCCTATACTATGGGTCATATGATGTCATCATATGTTATGTTGCCTGAATCTGGGGAGTACACACACACCTCCACACATGCACACACGCAGTCTCCATTACTTCAGACAATTGACGATTCGATTTCCAGGAGGTTTCCCCCCACCTTAACCATTGTACTTAATTCAAAACCAAACACACAGACACACACAACACACACACACACGCACTGTACCTTTGGTGTTGAAGTAGCACTCCCCGCTGTTATATGCAAGACATGGCACACTAGCACTCAGGAACATGAGTAAAGTCAAGAGTACTCCTGCTGCTGTATTTGCCATTTCTGCAACAACAACAAAAATCATAGGTTTAAAAAAGCAGATGAATTAAGAACAAGAGTCATAAATATCAGATTTGTTTCTTACCTTCTGTGAAGTTTTCCCTATGTTGTATAAATAAACCTCCGTTCTTGTATTTTCTTTCCGTTCTTTTCCTTCTGCTCCTCTTCCTTTCATACACCCTCTTCCTCAGATTGTTTTCCTGTCCCCTCTTCCCCTCCTCTGGCTCTCTGTGTTCCCTCTCTTCCACTGATGCACTTTCTCCCTGTGGTCCCAGATATTTATACCTCACCAGCAAGTCTTAATGGCCATGCTCATATGTACTTTCTATGCTATTTGTCCACCCACCCCCATCCCTCTCATTAGTTCCTATTCCAGGCATTATTATTACTACAATGTTCGTCATGCCCTCTTGTGCAGCTCCACAGAAATTGCCCCAGAGTATACAGTGTGCACCCTTTCAGATAACATTTGTCTCAGCGGGTGCCATTTGACCCTATCACTAGATCCACACTAGCCAAACAACCAGCCGGTGACCTATTGTCCTGCACCGGAGCTGCATGTGTGTGCACAAGTAGACACGTGACCCTTCGACCCCTGCTCACGACACACATTCATGTTACTGTGATATTTAATGGAAAACAATGTTTTAGAGCAAATTTGAAAAACATCAATTTATCTAGTTGATACTGTTAATATTGTTATTTGTTATTTCTATTCTGTTTTCCAATAAAGACGCGAAGTATGTTGAAAAAAATGTCTTGTTAATCATTTAACTCATCGATGCACATCAGATGCTGGATTTAATATCTTGTCATATTGTTAATGAATCATCATGTGTAGGATAAGATTTTGTATATGATGTTACATGATTCAGTGAGTTTAATAACCTATTAAAAGTCCCTTTGACGGGATGTGGTTTTACATCAGTGTGTGTGTGTGTTTGTGTGTGTTTGTGTGTGTGTGTGTGTGTGTGTGTGTGTGTGTGTGTGTGTGTGTGTGTGTGTGTGTGTTTGATTGCTTATTAGTTAATTTTGTGTGTTTTGTGCTTGGGGATGGGTTTCCTTCTCTGAGTAAGGATACGTTTGAATAAACCAACCTGAGCGCTTAGATAACATGCATGTCCACACACACACAGACACACACACACAAACAATCGTGTCTCCGTGACTTCAGAGGACAGCATGTTGACATACATTGATTTCCTGGAGATTTACTCTAATCTTAACCTTGCCTAAAACTAAACCGAACCTTAAATCAGGTCTTTACATTTTTACTCTGTATACTGACTCCTCACAACATGAGTAATACCTGGACCACTGTCACACACGCACACACGCACACACACACACACACAGACACACAAACAGACAGACAGTCACACACGTTTGTCACGTTTGACGAGGTTACACAGCCTGGAGGCCGAGCGAGTGAACACACTGCTTTTTTTTGGTTCACATTGAACGTATTTACTATGAAAAAAAAGTGTGCAAGTGATCTGAAAGTAGGCGATAATCCGTGAAGAACAGATTTGAAATCACATCTTTAACTGCTTTAACGGCCACTACAAAGGGGACGACAGACACACACAGGATCAAACACTCCACACAGTCTCCCTTTTGTGCTGGAGCAACACAGTGTCTCACAGTTGTTCCCATTCAGGCTCCTGTAGTCTATGGTTCAGTATTAACTTAAAGAACTTCGATGCATCCTTTATTGATTTCCCAGTTCCCTTATTGTTGTCAGAACAGTTTTATTAATTGTTATGTACAATTTTTAAACATGATGAATCCCTGCTCAACACTTCAACAATATGGAACCAAATCCCGATCTAGTTCCAACTAGGTAGTGAGAATGTCACTTGGTGATTGTTGGCTGAAAACAGTGGATCCCTTCACATTTTCTATGTTGAATGCAAAGCCTTTTATTTCTCACATCAGTGCCACTCATTTTCCAGCCAGTGCGCTAACTTGTGCAGAACCATTAAATTACAAATGCTCCTTGAAAAGTTAATTGACTGGGATAGAGGAGGTTTCATTAAGAAAGGTCCATACGGATGTACCATATACAAGCTCAGTTAAAGGATGACTATAGCTCCCAGAGTCAGATTTAAAGGATGATTAATCAGGAATATGGAAACAGTAATGAAGCAGTGCAGACAAGGTTAACACAGTTTCAGGCTTTATTTGCGCATTCTAATAAGTTCATCATACAGTGCCACTGGAAAAGGAAACAGAACAGATTTGTTGAGTTTGGCTGGGGAATGAAAAAGGCGTGGTAGTACAAGATTAAAAACACGGTTTGAAACACCTGACTAGTGCCAAGCAGTATAGAGCAGGATGCGCATGCAGGCTTAGGTCCCATTGTCCTGCTGTCTGATTAGAATATTGTTTACTGATAAGGGTGAGTTGCAATTATGCTTTCCTTTATGATGTTTAAGGTAAGGGTGAGGTTCTGGCAAATGAATTATGTCAAGATTGCCCTCATACTTATTGAAAGACAAAAATGTGTGTGTGTGTGTGTGTGTGTGTGTTTGTGTCTGTGTGTGCGTGTGCTTGTGTGTGTGTGTGTGTGTGTGTGTGTGTGTGTGTGTGTGTGTGTCTGTGTGTGCGTGTGTGTGTGTGCGTGTGCGTGTGTGTGTGTGTGTGTGTTTGTGTGTGTGTCAGAGAGAATGAAGAAGCATGCAACTAATCAAGCTAGATATTCAAGTATAGTTTTTAATTATTTTTAATTCATTAAAAATAGACTATTAAGAAAACTGTGAGAGCCGACACATTATTGTTAATTTTTTTACTTTTAAATAGTTTTTCTGACATAAGCACTACCACAACTATTAGTACCACTGCAATGATATTTCATAATAATATATTGTTTGCAAAGTTCACCTTCGAAACCATTTTCCCGAACATCTGACCACCTGTGTCTTGATTCAGTGGTGAAGCGAAAGGATCAGAAGTCAGTGCCAGACTCTGTAGGAATATGTCTGATATTTAGTTGACATGATGAAGCACAAGAACAACCGAATATCAAACATATCACACAGCTTCCAGCTAGTCAGAGCCACAGCCGGTTTGAAGAGCCTGGAGCAGGATGAAAGACACAATACAGTGAGAACAAACATGGGAGGGACAGACACACCGAACACTGACAATATTACACCATTAGTTTGTCTTACACGGAGGGAACGTTGGTTCCAGAGCATGTGTGCAGGAAGTATGACACAACCTGAACAGACCTGAACAACCTGTCCAGCACACAATGGTTATGAGAAAAGGAAAGGCCTTGAGAGGGAGGGAACCAGAGATCCTGTTGGCATCTCAGCTCACCTCTGCATTCACTCCACGGATTCAAGGTAAAAAGTGGATGGGGAAAAGTGGGAAGAGGAGAGGAAAGGCCAGTGCAGCGGAACACTTGACTCTTTCAGCAAATACAACACCACATGCAAATACAAATATGCAGATACTCACCAGTTCTCTGTTGTCAGTCTGCAGTGCAGTTGGTGAGCAAGAGGTTAAAGTAAAGAAATGTGATCAGAGCGATTTACAGCTAACTGTCACACGAGTGCACAAGCCATGATCTGTGTGTGATTCGTTGTGGGACAGCATTTATATTTATACAACCCTATGAGTTTGGGGGGGGACCACTTCCACACACACACACACAGCGCCCCCCATGTAATTAGAGGTATATTGATCAGCTGCTGTGGCCTGCAGCCTTTCCTCCCCACATTAGACTGATCAATAGATGTGATGTTCATCCTGCTGTCAGCTGCCACACACACACACACACACACACACAACCGTAGATTCACAGTCAAATAACTTATTGCCTGTAGGGAGGGCAAACATGAAGGCATGATGGTCACTTCACTTATAGTCACTACTTGCTCCCTGTCACTAATATTCCCGAATACAGCTGCATTTTCCCTCACAACACCCACATGTGATGGTAGCACAATTCTCTATATCTAAGTGTACAGGTCTCACCTCAGTGCATCATTGACATATGAAAGAATATGGCAAAAATACTTTTCACCCACTTACAAGATTAAGCTTGGAAATAGAAAAATATATGATAGGCTTTTTAAATATGATGCACCGCTACAGATTAAACTACCCGTCGTTAAAGGCTCCTGTGCATCATTGATAATAATCTCATATCATTGAAAGTGGTCATCTCTGTCTAATAAGTACTTTTATTTTCAAACGTTAAGTATTTTGCTGCTAAAATGTATTAACTTTTACCTATTTCTTTTCGAACAAAGGGCTTTTAATTGTTGTGGAAATGTGAAGGTGAACTCGAGAGTCAAGGTGACCTCTGGTTGTCAGGAGGACCTCTGCCTGCCAAACTGGCCGGTGACGGTACTGTAACTCTGTGTCTATGCGTTCAGCCGGCGTCGCGTGGGACTCCAACATGTGTTGACTTCACATTGCATATGATGGTTAATGAAGAAGACAACACTTTCACCCGTGGGTGAGTTTGGACTTTTTGTTTCTAATGAGCGAGAAGCAGGTGTAGAAATTATCATTGTGAGAATGAGAGCTTATGTCTCGTTCATGAAGAAATCCAGAAATATCATCATTACGTCAGATTTTCATTTATTAGTCTTCAGTGAGGAACAATGTACTATTTTTAACAAAAAGTTACATTGTTATAAATCTACTCAGATCAGATGCGATGTTGCGTTTAACGAACAACAGTCCTCGTCTGTGACATCAGTCAGACTAACTGATGTCACAGACGAGGACTGTGTGGCGTTAACCTTGTGAGCCTACTGGGGCGGAATGATAGTCCTCTGATTGCCTAATTGTGAGCCTGGGGGAAGTATTTTAATGTCTCCCACATGGAGAGCAGTCAGAATCAAAGCGAGAGATAACAATGTTAATTACAAAGCAATACAAGGAAAATGATTTTAAAAAAGGAAAGATAAATGGTTTTCCGAAAATAACCTGGAACCTTTGCATAACTAAGTTTATTTCTTTCAGGCTAATATTTTACTCCCAAGTTGTCAATCCTCTTCTCCACAAAAGGCAAATAAACTAAGTTTGGTTTGAACTTCAAAGTAATTCTGCATTGCTGCTCAAAATGGAAACAAAACAAAATCTAAAGGTTTAAGTTGAAGATTTTGTAAATGCCCATTTATCTGAAATTACTTAATTTGACTTATGCCTGTAATGGTTCAGCCCTGACAATTTCCATTTACACAAACAATTGAAAGAAAGCAAAACATTTGAATTTCAACTCCCTGTTTATGACCATAGAAAAAGCATGTACCCTCACTCAAAACCCTAGCCCTGACATCACAACAGATAATTATCTGGAAGTGAAGATTACTTCATGCAACAAAATGATCACCTATACAAAAACGCTTTTAGTCACAAAATATAAGAAATTCAACAAAACAAATTAAAAAAAACCACAGTATTTTATATAGCAGATCATGCACACTTATCATTATAGGTAAAGTCATGGACAATATGTATAAGACCATAATGATGTATGTGCAACAGCTTGAATAATCATATTATGATAGGGAGCCGACCATGAACCTGAAATCCCAACTCTCTCTACCAATAAAATCTCTAATAAGGGCAATATATGCAAATTAATAATATAGTACATTTAGAGGGAGTCGAACAAATAAAACAGAAACATATACAGGCAAAACATTTTATTGAAAATTCAGACTGCAGCAGAAATGATAGTTATTTATGATTAGCCGGAACACAGACGAACCGGAGCTCCACCCAGATAACTCACGGAAGTTTATAGTTAGTGACAGAACAAGGCTTTGTGTTGTGATTGGTCAGTCTCTCTCCCTCTCTCTCTCACACACACACCCTGAGGCAGGGTCACTAAGACACAGAGAGGCAGAAAAGGTTAACAACGATTATTCGATACATATACTCTGTTTTCAGCGGCAGAGGTAGAGGAGTTATCTAACAGAGGAAAAAAACAAACAATGGCTGAAAGTGTTACATGCTGCAGAAAACAAAGACCATGTGAAGCAAACGTGCACTTCAGGGTTCTGCAGAAGTGCAACAATGTCTCCCTACACACAGTCACATAGAGGACATCACAGTAGCCCTTAACAAACAAAAGCTGTGGAGTAGAGACAGTTTTTGTTTGTCTGACGTTCTGCATAGATTTTTCATTACCGAAACAACCAGGATAAAGTTTAGTGCGAGTGTTACACAACGTTGTATCTGTCAAACCTCACATCCTGTTTTTTACAGAGAAGTCACAATATATTGTTGAATACAATGAGGTGTGTGTGTGTGTGTGTGTGTGTGTGTTATGTATGGGTAAGCACTTTCCCACCAAGGAGGATGTTGATTTACTATTTTAGTTTTTTTATGTGTGGTTGGGTTTGTTTGCATTGCGCAAGAACTACAGGACGGATTGCCAAGATGCATTATGGGTCAGGGATGAGCTCATTAAATCTGGATCAGGGATGCAGATCCAGGAATTAATTTTTTTAAAGATTGGGAGATTTTGCCGACAGGGATGGGAAACCCTTTAAAGTTGTCAGAAAAACATGCAACCCCAGATTAAAAGCTGCAACAAAACGGACATTGAGGTGACTTTTAAACTGTGTGGTAGAACATGGTAACCTTCATGAAGGTCAGCTCTACTGCTAGACTGCATTAGTTTTAGCTCAGTGCACCAATAACCGGCAGTGCCCACATGTGTATGGAGAGAGAATGTGACCCCTGAGCACAGACACGTTAAACACTGCAATGCTGAGATAATCCAGATATTAGATTTTTTTCGTTTCTTTTAGGTGAAGCTGAATTCCCAAATCTGTTGACAGCGAAAAAAGAAAAAAGGGCTTCTGAACTTTAGTGTTTACTTCACGCAGGAGTAGAAAGGCTGCTGACTTGTCCAACGCTTAATCAATCAAACTAATCGGCTCTTAATGACCATTCGAAGCACTTTAAACAGACTAGTACTTGACTTCAGAGTGTTTGCCAGGGGGTAGAGCAGGCCGCACACGCATCAGGAGGTTGTGGTACGATTCCCGGCTCCTCCGGTCGCCAAGACACTGAACCCCAGATTGTGCTCGAGAGCTTTGCCACTACTGTCTGAATGAAATGTGTGTGTGATAGACAAAGTTTTTATTCAAATAAAAAAATGGGAGTGCATTGTCCACAAGACAACAGAGGTGAAGCAGAAAAGTTTGTCCATCATACAATTTGTTTTTTTTACAGTGATTTTGCAGGTCAAACCACATCACATTACATTTTTTTTACCTTTCACACAGGTAGATGAAGTCTTGATTTTAGCCACCACAAAATCTCATATTTCTCATTCACACACACACCCGCAAAAACCGTCAATAAATTGTGTCATATTCCAAAATGTATATATCTTCATTTCTATTAATTAGTTGGATAAGAATAAATAACAGATTGTAAAGGAATATAGATTCGCATCTGTATCACTGTATGTGTCATCCACTCTATAAAGCTACAGGCTCGAATCTGGTTGGAACGAATCAAAAGGCTTGTGGAGGTGTTATTTCTCATCTCTTCTTGAGGGCCTCCTCCTTTTTGGGGGCCACCTCCTTTGCCTCCTCCTTTTTGGGGGCCTCCTCCTTTGCCTCTTCCTTTTTGGGGGCTTCCTCCTTTGCCTCTTCCTTTTTGGGGGCTTCCTCCTTAGCCTCTTCCTTTTTGGGGGCCTCCACCTTTGCCTCTTCCTGTTTAGGGGCCTCCTTCTTTGCCTCTTCCTGTTTGGGGGCCTCCTTCTTTGCCTCTTCCTGTTTGGGGGCCTCCTTCTTTGCCTCTTCCTGTTTGGGGGCCTCCTTCTTTGCCTCTTCCTGTTTGGGGGCCTCCTTCTTTGCCTCTTCCTTTTTGGGGGCCTCCTTCACTTCTTTGCCACACAATTTTCTTTGAAAGAAAGTTCAGCGATAGAAAATGTAGTGAATGCATTGAAATGATTTTGGAACTTAGAGTGCACTCTGCACTGTGCAGTTGTATACACACTAAACATAGTAACCTTACCTTGCTACATCTGATTCATCTTTTAGGAAGGCACAAACTGCGCTCGGTGCTGCTAGTTGCTGTGTCAGGGTCTCCACTTCTTTTTTCAAGCTGGCCATCTCCTTATCATTTTCCCCTGTATCGTCATACACAACAGATTTTAAGCATTTCACAAATTAAAGGCAAGGTGAGGCCTGTCACTGAACTAGAAGAGAAATCAGTGCAAATTCATTTATCTGCTTAACTGCTTGTCCTTTGATGGGTAGCAGGGAAACTAGAGCCCATCCTAGTTACAAAGAATTTGTATTTTTTTTCTTTCATGTAAAATTAATTTGAAGTCTCAGTTAATGAATGCATGAGTATCACTTACCTCTTAGGTTAGCGACTTCTGTGTCCATGGCTTGCTTTTCGTTTGGACCTTCCTGCAAAATGAAGAGAGACTCTCAGTAACACGTAACAGAATCGCCTTCGGCCAGAGTGAAGCCTGCAGATAGACTTTGTACAGATTGCTCATAAAGGACCGTAACTTTATCAGATTGATCATCATGTTAATTCTCTGTGATTAAATCGAGCAGAGCTACACAGCCAATATATTTCAGCGATATCTGATCCTCCACCGTGCTGCCAGTCGACTGTGTTTTTTAGACCACAGCAAAGGGACATCATGTGAAGCGTTTTAATAGCTGTGTTGCTAACAAAATCAGTGTAGTGTGTAAAATGAGAAAAGATTAGTACAGGGACAAATACATCCAGGTATTATATTTCTTCATTCAAGTTTGTTTGTCATATATCATAAAACATGCATGACCGGGTGGTTAAATGAGCGAATTGGCCTATGATCCATTTACGGCTCAGGCCTATAGTCCGGGACAGTAGATTAAATTAAACAATTTCAACAAAAAAAAATTTGGTAACAAATAATTTACTCATTCATTGGCTATTATGTGCAATCCTATTGGGGGGGCTGTGGGAGGAAGACAGATGCAGGACAACACCCACACAGAAGGAGCCAGCTGGTCTGCAGGTTAGAAACCAGAACAATCCTAGGAATGTTTTCTGTTTCTGTGTTCTGTGTTCTGTTCCAGATGCTGTTTCACTCCATTTACATCCCTACCAGGCCAAACAGGTTAGATGAGACTGTCATGCATCCATTTGATTTGACTGGAGTCACACAGAAAGACATGTTCCAAAAACGTTGCACTGTTGGGACTATCGCCTCATAAAACATATATAATAATAATAATAATAATTTAATTACGCCTCAGGGATTTTGTATCTAACCCTCTAGTTCAGTCCCCTCCTCAATTACTGTTAAATAGTCTTTAGTTTAGTGGTCTGAGGTAAATCAGTTTCACATCATCACCATCCATGACCCCTCTCTCTGCCCACCTTCTCGTCGTTGCAGAGTTTGACTTTCCCCATGGCCTCCTCCTTCTTGCCGTTCAGCGGTTTGATCCCCTCCTCCCGGGTGGTGATCTCCTGTCGGATCTTCTCCAGCTCCTCCTGCCGGTGGCTGATCTCGGTGTAATACTCCGCCAGCACATCGGAGCTCACCCGCAGCTTGATGTCCTGGAACTTGCTGCGCTTCTCCTCCACCTCCTGCGTCCTGCTCCGGACCTTCACCAGGGCGAACAACACCAGAGACACCACTACGGTCACGGGCACCAACACCTGCACTCTCATTTTTTTTCTGTCACGCTCAGGTGGGGGGGGGGTGCGATGTGTAAAGGTGTGGGTACCGCAGGGTGGATGGATCAGACTTCTTCCTTTACGCGCTGTAACCCCGCTTCCATGTGGGATCGAGAGTCGGAAGCTCCTCGGTGTGACGTCCAACTGGGTTTTTCTTTTTTTTTTACCTCCCCCAATTTCAATCGCACAGACAGGTTGACTCACCTGCACCTCCGGGTTGGACAGCTCAGGTGTGTTGGTGCCTGAGCTGCGCAGCGCCCCCTGCAGTCCATGTGCTCGGCGACACGCCTCCTCCGGGTGAATTTAGGTCGGTTCCTCTTCCTGCTCACACCTGCCACGTCCTGATCCGCATGAACACACTTTATCAAGGTGTTAAGGCCTCACGTAGATAAACAGTCCAGCTCTACTTCATTTCCTCATTGTGTGTCTGTCTGTGTTATTATCCCAATTAAACACCTAATGTGACTTCCTCAAAACCAGCCTGACTTCCATTACAATATCTTCGTTAATTTTAAAACAGCCTGCTTCTTAGAAATCCATGTCACACCCTGTTTTGTGGTTTAATACGAAACAGTGCAGTGAGTGAGATAAAATAAGAAAAGATGTATTGATACTCTGTAGAAGAAAGTCATAAATGATACAGCAGCAAAAGTAAGTAGCAGTGCAAAGGGAAAAATATAGTTAGTATACAAATAGTTGTTAAAGATGTGTTAAAAATTGGTTTGAGACTAGTAGGCTAAATTTATTTTATTTAAGGCTTGTGTAAGTCTCCAGGAAGTCAATGTAAGTCCATGTAATGTGTGTGTGTACTTGTACTTATATATGTGAGGACCATTTTGAGCATATACCTTACGGGGTGCGGACATTTTTGGAAAGTGAGGACATTTTTGCAGGTCCTCACTTTTCCAATGGGCTGTTAAGGATTAAGACTTGGTTTTAGTGTTCGAATTAGGTTGAGGTTAGGCATTTAGTGTGGATGGTTCAGGTTAGGGCAAGGTGCTAGGGAATAGATTATTTCAAGGAGAGTCCCAACTAAGGTAGAAGTACCAACACGTGTCTCTGTGTGTTTGCGCATGTCTATATATAGTTACGACGGCCAATCTTAGTTCAATACCATCGTTTGGAGGACATTTTGGCTCGTCCTCAAACATTCAAAGGGCTGTTCGAGGGTTAGGATTTTTTTGTTGTGTTAGGAGGACGTGGACCTGTTGTCACGCCCAGCCCCGGGAGCCTGTGGAGCAGGTGGAGCAGGTTACAGTCCGCGGCTGCAGAGCGCACACCTGTCGTGCTCGTAAAGCTGCACCTCTCTGTGTCTCTTTCTCCCGGACACAACATGAAGCTCGCCGGCACCGTGGTCGTCCTGAGCTTGGCCGTCATGACGGTGCTCATCTACCAGGCCGTGAACCAGGAGCTCCGGCTGCGCAGACTGAAGACCCGCACGTCGGAGAGCCAAGAGACGGTGAAGGCGAAGGAGGAAACGATCATCGAGGTGAAGAAGAAAACCGTGGAGCTGAAGGCGGAGATGGACGCCGCCAACGCCAAGATAGACGAGCTGAGGAACCAGAAGGGAGAGCTCGAAAAGTCCATACAGGGGCTTGACACGAGTCTGGCCACCTGCAACACGGACAAGGCAAGAAGAGACACACACACACACACACACACACACACACACACACACACACACACACACACACACACACACACACACACACACACACACACACACACACACACACACACACACACACACACACACACACACACACACACACACACACACACACACACACACACACACACACACACACACACACACACACACACACACACACACACACACACACACACACACACACACACACACACACACACACACACACACACACACACACACACACACGTACTTGTATTTTGAAGAAGTTGAAGACACTCCTAGTCATTCACCTCGTTAACCTTTAACCTCATCCTTAGACAACTCATACTTAACTGTAACCTTTACCTTTAAAAGCACGTCTTGAACAATGAGGTGTGACCATAATGTCCTCCCTGAAAATGCCCCTCACAGTGATATCCGTACGTGCACTCTCACACCACCTGTTGACAAATGCTTCCACCTGTTCCCTGATCAGGAAGAGGCAGATAAGAAGAAGAAAGAAGTGTCGGAGACCATGGATAAAGTTAAAGGTAAGAGAGACTGAGCCAACAATGAAGTGTCTTTACACTACACGTCTATTTAAAACACATGGGGGGAATTGGATCTGATGAGGTCTGTCACTTGCACAGAGGCCTCTGCTGAACCCAGGTACAATGGATTCCTGGGAAACCTGTCTTGTTGCATTGTTAAGTCTCTTCAGTGTGGATCTGGATATGATGACACTCCTGTAAAACTCGCTGATGTCTCTATTGCTGTGATACTGTTTCCTTTTGAACTTACTCTCAGGAGCTGCTAACATTTTTGGACATTAATAGTAAACAAAAACTGTATTTGTACACGGTCTGGTAGAGGGGGCGATAACGATATTGGCAATGTGAATATATTTGAAAGAATATTGGCATTGGTACGTCAGATGTCTTCACATAAATTAAGAAGATAAACAAATCTTTTTTTTACATAAAATGTAAAATATAATAGTTTGCATGTCTCTAAATTGCCAGTATGTCTGTGAAAGGCTGATATCAGCCAACGGATATTGCTGACTTGAGTGACATTTGTGTCTCTCTGTTACAAACCATTGTCCTCAGCTGATCACGCAGAGGCTAAAAAGAAAGCAGAGGAGGATGTAAAGACCTTGAAACAACAGATCCTGGATAAAGATAAAGCTATTTGTGCCTTTGCCGACATGACAAAAGAAGAAGCAAAGTAAGATATGACACACCTCCTCAATAAGCTTGTCAGACCTGTAAACGATTGAAGAGCAGCACCACTTTTTAAAGCGATGGTTGTAAAAATAGACGTGAATGCAACTTGATTTTGTTTTTCTGGCTTTTGCAGGAATCTGTGTGGAGTCGCCGTGGCTGCAGTGTAAAGTCAACTCAGAACACTCAACATTGACTGAACTTTGCATACAGGGATATTTTGTAATATCACTTTGATTATAGCTCAGATTGTTTGAAACAAGATGTGTACATGCTTTTGTGGGACAAATGGCAGAGACAGGGAGTAGGCAAATGTATATATATTTTTTAAAAATGTGTTTACTTTTTACTTTAAGTCTTCATAAATACATGAATGTGGCTGTTTAGCAGAGTCGTAGCCTCCCCTGATTCGACTGGTAAAACTAGTTGTGTAGCATCTGAATCAGCCTGCCTGAGGCATATACGAGCTGTGAAATGTCCCCTGCCCCCAGTGGCAACCAGAGAAGTACATGATCATCGCTGTGATCTCCTGTGTGTTTGTTAAACTCGCTCAATAGAACAACATGTGTTTGCTTCTTTGAAATACCAAGTCAGGAGGTGGAGGATATGTAATTAAAGTAAAACACTATTAAATGTTTATATAAATGACTACTGACAGGTGTGTTTCCAAACATGTGTATAAAAGCCACAGTACTTTCTATCTATTATCTGATTTATAGACAATAAAGTGTGACCGGGCAGAAGTTTTCTGGTTTTGCATCTATGATTTGACAAACGAAGTTCAATTATGTGTTCCTCTATCTCCCCCTAGTGCCCATCAAGGGATACAGACTGACAGTCTCAGCAAATTTCCATCAGTATAAAAAAAGGCGATGCCTCTGCGCATGTGCAATCAGTGTGTGCTCCTGAACGCATCAGTTAGAGACAGGCACTTGCATTGGATGCATTGCACGGTTACAGACCGGACTGTCACAACCCTGTTCAGCTATCATGAAAACTCCAAAGGTCGTTTATTTTGTCCAGTTGGGCTGCTTAAAAAAAAGAACATGTCGGTTCTGTCAAACGTGTTAGTTTATCCTTAAATATGAGAGAAGCCGATCCAAGGTTTTGGTTCAATCAAGTGTATTATTTAAAGATACAATGAAGAGTTATTCATAGCTATGGACAATTATCACAGCCTATGCTAATTAAGTTAGCAGTAGGAAGTTGACAATGGCCCCGAACAGCAGGGATTTGATATAATTATAACAGTAGATTTGATGTGATTGGTTATAAAATATTGGAGGGGTGTCACCGCAAATCACTTTGGATCTCCCTTATTGGTCCAGCCGCAGTCCCACGCCTCTTGTCCCCGAATCCAGGAAGTGGCACAGCTCTCCGTCATGCTCCTACGCTACTCTGCCGGTTGCTAGGCAACTCTATCTAGCTAGTCTGATGTCTCATAACCTAGCCTTGAGTAGAAAAATGTCATGCTCCTGCCATCTTGGCTGCACCAACCTAACCATAACTCTCTCGTCTCTCCCTTATCAAGACAGCTGTGAGACTGACCATCGTTGTGACGCACACTCATTGCTAGCAAATTCCAAATATTAAATAGATAAAAGAAAGGTTTAAAATAATGATTTGTATAAGGTGTTATACATGACTCAAACTGCTCCTACCCCCACCCTCCTTCCATTGGTTTTGAGTTCAGTTTCCATAATCCCCTTCCCTCACTGACCCCCAGAGAAACCAAGACTTAAGATTATCAACAGTTCTAAGGTAAAAAAAAAAAAAAATTGGTACAATTTAGATTAAACACTAGTGAAAACACCACTAGGAGTATTTTATATTGAATATCTGCCAAGAGATCCCTGTCAACTAAATCTTACACACTGAACCATTTAAAGGAAGTTTCCATCAAACAGTCCTTAAATCCGATCCTCAACAATAGTGTCACTGGTCTTTTTAACTGCAGCTCTGTCTAATGTCATTGCCACTGTTGTTTTGAATTGATCGGTCAACATTTAAATAAAGTTTTAAAAAGAAAAAAACGTGTGCGCTCAACGGGGATCATCCAATCACAACGCGAGGTGTCTAGCACGTGACCCAGATGACGCAGGAAACCAGGAAGTGGACAGCCGCGGGTCCTGATGACAACTGAAAGGTGACACATGTAACATGAACTTAAACTTCAAGTGTTAATGTCGCCACGCAACGATCCTCCACGTCAGCACAAAGCGTAGCCGTGACGTCCTGAGCAGAGGGTGACGTCACACTCATCTGTGTTTATTAATTTTCTCAGTTCATGTGGATGAACTCGATGGGAGTCAAACCGTGTACAGCTCACAAAGTGACACTGCTCCCGGTGTCCGCGGGGTTCCAGTGCGAACACACTGTCAGTCCTGAGCTCTGACAGTCGGTGTCTTCTACCTACTTCTACTTCGACCTCAGCCGCCATCACCCAGAGCAGAGCAGATATGACGAGGAGCCTCGGGGGGTTGTTGTTCAGAGGCGTCCACAGCCTCACCTCCATCCCGGCCGGGAGGACCCAGCTCGGCCACCTGGCTTCTGGCGCCGCGGTCAGGACCGTGATGGTAGGTAGAGTCCGCTGCTCTGATGGAAGAGAACATTTGTGTGTTCATGCGTGTGTGTGCAGTTGTAATGTGCTTAATTCACAGCACACTGGGTCTAATTAACTTGTTATACAAAAACTAGTGATCGTGTGTGTGTGTGTGTGTGTGTGTTGTAATGTGCTACTAAATTCACAGCACACGATCAATAATCAAAATGAGAAAACTATGAAATAAAGACATTTTCTAGAAAAGCAGGGCTGCAAGCAACAAACATGTCTGTGCATAATTAAGCAGCACTTGAAAATGTACAATTTTATGTCATGTATTTTCAGTCTGCTGAATTTCTTTTTACACTGTATATCTTGTAAATGGAACCATGGGTTGGCTCCATACATACATTTGATAGTTTTATACATGTTGAGAGTCTAGATTATCCAAGAAAAGTAGAATCAAGGGGAACTGGACCTGTTTGTAGACGTTTCTCTTCTTATCCAAGAAGCCTCATGGTTCAAAATAGGTGAACATATTTCAGGACTACAGCAAATGTTATCAGGGGGGTTATCAGGTGATAAGACAATACTAAAACATTAAAATACAACATTGATACAAGATGTTATGATCGTCAATCCTCTATTGTCTTTATATATTGTCACGTCACGACCGTATAAGTCCCTGTCCGTCTTTTCGAAGCCACATTTTCATTATTAAGAAACTTCAATAACAGATTATTTGTGTATTTCACTCTTTGGTAGACGCTGCCGTCGTTTCTTTCCCCCAAGCCCCGGGACTTCAGCCTGCCCAACTCCTCTTGGGGCTCAGAAATGTTGAGGTTGCACGAGCATTACAACAGCCAGTGTGAGGGGGAGAATGAGGAAGGAGAGAAAGACGGAGGAGAGAAAGACGGAGGAGAGAAAGACGGAGGGTTTTGGCTGAGACTGCCAAGTTACAATCGCTCCCTCAAGTATGCTACAGGTAGGGCTGCACACTGATGTTTCTCACACCCTCCAATACCTGTTTTTATTACATGTTTTTCCTGATCTGCTCTGTTAGATGTTGACTCACTTGTGCGTCTTGTTCTTCCATTAGGTGGAGTTTACCTCAGTAAGATTGTCCAGGCAAATGCTCGTCTTTTCACCCGTAACATCCGAGAGCAGGGGGCAGGATTTGAATACGTTGTGTTTGTTAACAAAAAGGAGAAGAAGTGCGTGGGCATTTTCCAGGCTGGACACCTTCTAGAGGGGCCACCAGGGTGAGAAAACACAGACAAAACAGATTGCAGTGTTGTTTGTGTATGTGCGCCTGTTGTTGTTATATTTAAAATCCACTTCTACTTAACCGTACTCTTAAAACACCGCAATAATATTATCTTGTATACATTTTCATATGTTGCACCTCCTATACCGTCATCTTTCTAATGAAGGCAAGATCCAAAAAGTGAATCAATACATTTAAGAAAAGACTATTCTTATTTAATGGATCAAGTTTAAATCTTCAAACTTAACAAAACCACACTTTTAAAACTTTGGACTTGATATGTATTGTATATGTGTGTTTCCAGTTGTGTCCACGGGGGGGCGATAGCCACTATGATTGATACCGTGACAGGGACTCATGCCAGTGTAGTGTCCAGACCTGTCATGACCGCCAACCTCAACATCAACTACCGCAGGTACAAGAATGAACAACTTTAACAAGTTTTCTGTGTGTCAGGGTCTGTAAAGTCTCATATGTTAACATGAGTAGGGTTTATAGAAATATGACAATGCTTAGGTGGCGCAGAGTCCCTGCATTAGACTTCATGTGCTCAGGCAGAACAATATCACCAAGAGCTAGCTGGAGTTGGGTCAGTTTACATTCACACTGAATGCACAAAGATTCAGCTTAGTAATGTTTGAAGCTGTAACAACAGCTATCGGTTGTTAGACGTTTGCTTTAAGCCTCTCCTTAACTCAGATGTCAAAATACTGGTATAAATGATAATAGTATATGCATCAGAATGCAAAAAGTACAAACTCTCTTATCCATATTAGTCAATATATGTTCTGACATTTGTCCCTAACAAACCTTTGTCTTGTGTCCAGTCCCATCCCACTTGGAAACACAGTGTTGATTGAATCCTCTCTGGATTCCAGGGAAGGCAGGAAAATGTTTATTTCATGTAAAGTCACCAGCGCTGACGGCTCGAAACTGCACACAGAAGCAACAGGTAAAATGTTTATACATGCACCCTTTTCAGAAATATTCTCAAATATAAAAGATATCTGCTCACTGACCTGCTGTATCATCACTTATTCTATTCTGTTTGTTTTCTGTTGTGACCTTTCGTGCTTCTTGTGCAGCACTGTTCCTGTCAGTCAATTTCAGTCATCTATTGAAGGGAGGATGACACGAAGCAGCAACACCTTCCCAAACCTCAACAGCAGTGTGAGAGAGAGACAGGATGTGTGAGTGTATTACTGATTTGCACTGTTATTGCATTTGCCAGATGATTTAATATATAACTTATTTTTGAAGTTTTACTAATCATTTTTATTGTTATTACCTACTAGTATGTACCTCTACTTGACCTCCACTGCCTCGTGTTGTTATCATATCATATACCTCATATATATCATAAATATTTGAAATGTGTTGATTCAACTAAATGTTATGTATTATTGCATCTTGGTCTGTTGAGAGTGACAATAGATTAAAAAATGTACTGTACCCAAAGCTTTTGTTTATTCTAATAAAGCCTTACCTTAGGGTTTTATACAAATCAGGTTTTTATTTGTTTGTCAAAAAGGGAAATTGCAGGTAATACATATTGAATTGTATCCTGATGAGATTTAGTTTTTAAAAAACTGGGATTGTTCCTCCGTCACATGGATATCTTTACATGAGTATGATAAAAACTTACAAAGAAACATTTGATAACACTCATTTTCCAGTTTTAATCAAATAAAAAAATATTCAGTCAATAACTGAATGGTGTAAAGGGAAGTGGTAAACTGCTCAAGTAAAAAGAGTTAAGGTCACCAAACAGTGAAAAAGTCAAGCCAATTTCATGCATTAGAAAATCTGTGACCTTGTAGCAGCATATTTGTGGAAACAATTTTGGGACAAACTTTTACATCATGTTTCATTTATATTTTTACAAGAACGTTATAAGTTGTTTTTTTTGCTTCAACTTCACACTGAGATTTTAGCTAACTGTAACATAAGTACATTACATGTCCATGAAATGTACTTTTTTTTATCATACTACATAATACAAGGTACTACATCATGTTGTTCATCAGATGGTTTGCTTCACACAGTCTGACACAGAAATGACTGAAGTGTTCCATAATAAGTAACACTGTCCACATCACAGAGATCTGTGCTGCTCTGGCAGCTACTGTAGACCACAGTGTTAAAAAAAGTGCGCCTGTCACAGACACCTGGAAACATACAGAGCTCCAACTTCTTTTTACCACTCCAACTTTATTTTACACACGACTATGACACATCTGAATGTGACTTATGTTGATTTCTCCACCAACATTTTTCTGTTTTTTGTGTAACAAATTCTGTTTGCATTGTGCTTGACATGTTGTCAGAAGGAATAAATAAACCTCACAGATTTGTACAACTGGCTACACAGCCATTCATCAAACAATAAAATGATATAAAATTGAAAATGTGAGTTTAAGTCATTGATTTATCTTAGGCAACAAATTTAACAACGAAATGTGTTATTAATGAATCAGAGCCCCTTTTACACCCTGTCAGAAGACTGAGCTGTTTAAACATTGACATAACATAAATGTTAATTAACAAGGAAATATTTTTTGGATTCACAACATGTAAAAAGGAGTTAAATGTATTAGTTGTCTTATAAACGTGTCCTGTAATGTTTCGATTTTCCGATGAAATCCACTCTGACTAATATAGCTTCTATCACTCTGGCATTTCTCAACACAGGTTTTTGTTTATGCTTTCTGTAAGGTAAAAATAATAAGTAGTAGTTATAGGAATAAGTAAAACAATTTATCTGAGTTTTTGTGTGTAAATATTGGTCCTACGAACCTGGAATGCGTCTAACTGCATTTAACTTCACTTTTCACACAGTCTGGTCTGATATGTGGTTTTTTGAGCGAATGGGCTCATCACAGAAGAGGCCTGGTGGTCTTCTGAGGGCCCCTCACACTTTAACCTCAGAGGACTGCAGATGGAAATGCTCCCTTGATTTTTAACAACATGCGTGAGTTCGCACGTTGGTGTGTCTGTGTGTGTGTGTGTGTGTGCGTGCATGTTTGTGTGTGGGCGACGAATGCAAGTGAACACCAGCAGTTATTTCAGAAGAGTCATGTGGTCAAGTTGGGTTTGAGGAAGCCGGTGGGGGGTGGGTGGGAGGCAGAGTATGGGCAGTTGTTAACTTTCAGTTAAAACCACCTGTAAAACCTCTGCGCTGCTCACTCAGAACAGTTTTTACTGTAGATAATAGATGATAAAGTGCAAATGTGATTTGTTTTCAATAATCTAACAATCGTGATAAAAGTGAAACTGTGAAAAAAATTGTTACCTTGAAAGTCTCAATCTAACATAGGATTGGTGCATTGTGCTGACAGTTATTGATTACTCATATGCCAGGAAATATGTTTTTGTACCTTTTGTAGATAGATAGATGACGTATGAAATTATTGTGTTACAGCAGCATGTCAAAGGCATTGCACATGGAGCAAAGAAAATACTAAAGAGACCTGTGCAAAATTGCAGCAGTTGTTTGAAAAGTAAAGTTAGGAACATGACTAAAATAAATAAATATCTTGTACACAGCGTCAGCGTTGGTTTTCCACTTCAGTCCGTTGTCGATGTGGACGCCCAGGTACTCGTAATCCTCCACTGAGCCAACATCCTCTCCCAGAATACGCAGTGGCTGTGAAACCGTCCTCTTCCTCCTGAAGTCGATCACCATCTCTCTGGTCGTGGCCACATTCAGAAGCAGAGGATTTCTACCTGTACTCACCCTCCCTCCCATCACTTATACACCCATCCACTGTAGAGTCATCAGATAACTTCTGCAAGTGGCATGACTCGGAATCAATAGGCATATTAATAGGAATATTGCCATTTAGATTTTTTTATTTTCTACCAAATAATTAACTAAACAAATCACTGAGTAGTATACATTATATTTTGTGGGTGGGCCCCTATGATGACCCTCACTTATGAATACTATAGATGCTTATCCTGGACATTACAGTCATTTAAATATTACAGTGCTAGAAGTGATGTTTGAGTAAAAGTAGTACAGTGAACATAAACTATGAGAATCCATATTATAAAAGCCAATATTGTGGTTTTTTTTAAAACTTGAGTTTACAGATACATCTGGTGAAGTCAAAAATACTTAATTTTTTCAGTATTTGCATCTACTACTAGCATCTACTGCTCTCTTCCTACCTCAATGAACGCACTTATCGGGTAACTTGGAGAGGATCTGTTTCTGAACCTTGTCCTCTCACTACTGGGGTCCCTCAAGGTTTGGTCCTGGGTCCTCTCCTCTTTTCTTTGTACACCAACACTCTTGGCTCTGTCATTCACTCACATGGCTTTTCCTACCATAGCTATGCTGATGACACCCAACTAATCCTGTCTTTTCCCCGATCAGAAACACAGGTAGCAGCACGAATCTCTGCCTGTCTGACTGACATCTCTCAGTGGATGACCGCTCACCACCTGAAGATTAACCTTGACAAGACTGAACTACTTTTCCTTCCAGGGACAAACTCTCCCACCCATGACCTGACTATTAACTTTGACAACTCCGTGCTGACCCCCACTCTGACTGCTAGGAACCTGGGTGTGACACTCGACTGCCAACTCTCCCTTTCTGCCAACATTACTGCAACAACGCGGACCTGTAGATTCATGCTCTACAACAGGGGTGCCCACACTTTATAGGCTTGTCCCCCTCTGCCCAGCCACAAGCAGTCATATAGATAAAAAGAGAGAGGGGGGGGGGGCTACATATTCTCCACATAGGTTTGAGTGGAGAATACGTAATTTACCCTCCACACCCGACATAGCAAACAGCGGAGAAGTTCTTGAAGATGGATGATATTAAATTAATAATTTAAGTGGAGAAGTACAGTGAGTTGTATGATCCTCAGCACATATGAGACAAAGAAGACACATGTTGGGCTGTGTTGCAGTTAATGTTGGAGCAACAAGTACGTATATGTTTGAAAATAATGATTAAATGCCGTTTTTACTGCAGGCTGATAACAGCAAAAGTATGTGATATTATTAGCGTGGCGCTTCAGCGTCCGGTGTGAACAGCAAAGCGCCGGCGCTCTAGGGATTAGCGCGGCGCGCTTCGGCGTCGCTTCCGCATCCGGTTTGAACCCGGCGTGACGAGCAGTCCGCCGCGTTGACGTTCGCAACATCGTCCAGGGCGGGGGGCGTGGCGGGGGCGGCAGGGACGGCGGCGGCGGCGGCGGCAAAAAAAAAAGTGGGTACGTGCGCCGGAGCGTCCACGTGACTGCCTCTTGTCCAGTCGCGATCGACCCACACTGCCTTCGCGATCGACCGGTCGATCGCGATCGACGTATTGGGCACCCCTGCTCTACAACATCCGGAGAATACGCCCCCTTCTCACTCAGAAGGCGGTGCAGGTTCTGGTCCATGCCCTGGTCATCTCACGCCTCGACTACTGTAACTCCCTCCTGGCAGGTCTACCTGCTACTGCCATCCGACCTTTGCAGCTCATCCAGAATGCAGCAGCTCGACTGGTTTTTAACCAACCTAAATTCACTCGCACTACTCCGCTCCTCCGCTCCTCCGCTCCCTACACTGGCTACCAGTGGCTGCCCGCATCCGGTTCAAAACACTAGTACTCGCATACCATGCTGTAAACAGATCAGGTCCAGTTTACATCCAGGACATGGTCAAACACTACACACCAGCACGTTCACTCCGCTCTGCTTCAGCTAAACGACTCGTTGCTCCTTCACTGCGAGCTAAACACTCATCAAAATCACGACTGTTTGCTGTCCTAGCTCCTAAATGGTGGAATGAGCTCCCACTCGACATCCGGACATCTGAAAGTTTACACATCTTTCGCCGAAAACTAAAAACACACCTCTTCCGACTGTACCTTGAATAAAAAAAAAAATAAAAAAGAACTAACCACTTTTGAAACTAACACTTTGGTAGCACTAAAATGGCACTTACTTATAGCACTTTGTAGTTTTGCTTTATTTCGAAGAAATTTTACTGTCTTGATTCTTGTTGTTCTTGGTTTGTACCAGGGCCGGGTCTAGGCAGGGGCAAGAGGGGGCCTGGCCCCCTCAAATAAATGTTGTGCCCCCTCAAACTAAATCCCAATTTATAATAATAATATAATAAAGCACAATGCCCCCTCAAGTTTTGTGGCTGCCCCCTCATACATGCCTGTCTAGACCCGGCCCTGGTTTGTACCCTCAGGGTTGAATGCACTTATTGTAAGTCGCTTTGGATAAAAGCGTCAGCTAAATGAAATGTAATACTACATATCGGAGTATAGGAATCAGTTACTGTAATAAAGTGCAATACTGTAACTAAATAGCGTACATTTACTCAATTGCTGCACTTACAGATATAGTCTATTCCCATTGTATTTTATTACGAAACATCTACGTTTTTACACATATATTTATACTTGTATACATTGTTTATTTTATACCGATTACTTTACAAAGTATATGAATGCTATGCCTGTCTTTTTAATGCTGCTTCACATAGGCCCATTAGAAGTAAACCAGCCTCTGCATATAGACACGTGCTGAGGGCTGCAGGTCCTGACAAGCTTCTAAATTTACACCAATTTATGAAGAGGGATTTAAACCATGCGCTGGGATCTAATGCGTCCTCTACTCATTGTGTATTCTCTCAATTAGTGTGGCGGACCTTCGTGGCAGCAGCAGCAGCAGCAGCAGCATCATGGGATTATATTTCTCAACTGAGAGCCACAGAGCAAAACCCGATCCGCTGCTGTTACGTAAGAGCCGGTGACATAACTGTCTCCAGCCCGGGATGGTCAGGGCGCGCAGAGGGAGGGAGGGAGCCGGAGAGCACGTCCTGTGTTCGGCCGGACGGTCCAGCTGCCCTCGCTCCTCTCCGCCGCTGCTGCTGCTGCCTCAATTGTCCGGGTTGGAAATTAGATTATTTCACAAAACAAGCGCACACGAGGAGGACGAGAGTGGAGCACAGGGGCCCGGAGAAGTGAGGAAGATGACGGTCGAGTTTTGGAAGCCGCTGTAAAGGACTGGAAGAGGAGGAAGAGGAGGAAGAGGAGGAGATGGCTGTGCATGTATTCAAATGCCTGCGCCGACCTGAGCGCTAGAAACAACCAACAGGTAGTTTCTCTCTCATTCTGCATTCTCTGCAGGTAAAGTGTCAAGTGTGTGGAGTTCACAAACAGCCTGACTTAGCCAGGGTGTGTGTGTGTGTATGTGTGTATGTGTGTGTGTGTCTGTGTGCAGGGCCGTGAAGAGTTTCCACAGGGGAGTTATGGAATATGAGGATCCAGACGTGCCCCCCGCTGACACCCCTTTCAAGAGAGGTAAGAGGCTGCTTCACTGAGGTCTCTCTCTCTCTCTCTCTCTCTCTCTCTCTCTCTCTCTCTCTCTCTCTCTCTCTCTCTCTCTCTCTCTCTCTCTCTCTCTCTCTCTGCTGAGGCATGAGCAGGCCTCACGAAGTGTGGTGACTGCAAAACCAAATCACAATTTAGCACGGAATAATTTATGTCAATAGCAATATAACAAATGTTTATTAGACCTATTGATTATATGATATTACACATTGAGGAGATATGGATGGATGGATGGACTTCATTGATTCCAAATTGGGGAAATCCCCCACAATTACACATTCAACACACAATGGAACTTCCTCACGTATGAATAATGTTTTGCTGTTAATCAACTGTTTTTCAATAATCAGAGTTTAAAAACCAGAACCTTCACTCAGGAGCAAAAATCCGCAAATTTAAAAGAAATAACCATGCCACCGTGTCCACTCCCTCTGCTCACCTTTCCCCTCACGGGCTCCACCACTTTCTCTCGCTCCCAGTTACTGTGTCCACTATTATCTTCTTTCCCTGCACTCTCATCCATCTTTACCTCGTAAACCCTCCTCATCCCTTTCACTGGGGTGTGGTTAAGGTGCTGTGAGTGGGTAAGAATGGCTGTAAATCCGAGTAATCCCTGGGGATTAGGTTTTATTTTTTGCTTCTTTTTTTGGTCAATGCTTTTCTATTCAAAGCCTGGCTGTGGCTAAAATCAAGCTGTTGGCTGTCAGCGGAGATAAGACACTTTGTCCGAGGTGGAACATGTATTTACACCTGTTACTCGAGTCAAAGTTCGAGGATCACAGATGAGTAATGATCCGTTCAGAATCAAAGTCCTGCAATTTAAATTCTATTTAAATGAACAGTTAGTCAACGCCAATGATAAGGAGCCATGGACATATAGTTCTGGGTGTATTTGGGGGAGATCTGACTCTGAGACATCTGTTTCTTCTGTAAAACACAAAAAGAAGATTCGTCTTTAGTAATCTACTTCCATTCTGACTATGTAGGCTATGTTTTATGTCTTTTGTCTTTAATAGAGAGAATTAACTAACACTATATCATAGAAAGAAACAGAATAACAAGTGAAATATTACAGCGGTTTGAATAGTTAACTGGAATATAACCAAGAGAAACAAAAGTACAAACATATATCAGTATTGAAGAATAGTATGTACTGTGGAGGCTTGAATGATATACATCCATTCAAGGATGAAGTCATTCCTCATATTTTTCATATGTGCCTAAAATAATGCCAACTTTTAACTAACTTGCAGCTAAATCAAATGTGAGAACTGGAAGTTACAGGGTTAAAGGATTGTGTAAGAAAAAAACCCCAGCAGGTACTGGAACTGCTGTAATGGTGTTTTAATCTGGTTAACGTGGAGTTTCAGTGTGGTTCCACAGTTTTCATTCTGCTGAGGAGGCTCATCTCACCGTGATGAGTGTGTTGGTTTAGTGGCTGCTGTGGGTGTCTTTTCATTTTTCTTGAGCAACAGGTTTGCGTCTCTGGCACTGCTTCACATTGCTTCACCTCCTGCCTGTGCAGGGTAAATCTCTGCTCCTGTTTATTATTGGATGCAAAGTGTCTGCGTAGTCCCTCAGGGATCTATGGTGGGTCCAATCCTCTCCTTCCCATACTGTAGATTATTCTTATTCTGCAGTATTTTTTTACCCTAATATCAGTGGCTGCTGTTACAGTATCTCTCAACCAAACCAAAGTGATAAAAAAAATCTGGCCTCAATTTACAGTTAATTTTATGCATTTCCAATTAGATAAATTGGCATTAAGTTTTATCAGACAAAAATTGACAACATTTCAAAGTCAACATAAATAATTTGTTCAGTCATTGTAAAAAACAGTTATGCACTGTTTTCTACAATGAGAAGTTCTACCAAGTTTCTTCTTTTAATTTTAATCCCCTTGAAACTATGCTCTTTTTTGGTCACTACTTTATTACTTCAGAGGGAAAAGAGAAAGCAGATGCCTCATTTTTAGCTTCGTCTCACTAACTGCAAGTTTTTTTTAATTTTTATGGCTGATTTAGGAACACAAGATTCTTAAATAGCTTTTATTAGCGCCGGAGTTCGACAGTTCACACTAATCCTGACGAACATCCCAATTTAACATATCGAGCTTGCTGTTAAGCTAATTTACATAAGTATAAGTAATTTTTTTCTACTTTTTTTTTGCTTCCTTTTTTTTTTGCTTTACATAGTTGTTTCACTAATTTTACCAACAACATGAATTCAATAAAACTTATAGTATCCGTATGATGGTTGTAATGTATTTACATTACTATGTATGTGTTTATAGTGGGATACGTCATGTTTTATATTCAGGCAAAGTTGTGGGCCTACCCTCTGGGTTCACTGATCTTCACTGTTGTTATGTAACGCAGCAACTGTCACTTCAATAGTCAGCGGAGATGTCAGAGGGCTGAGACGTGAGCGAGATATTGACTGACGAGTTGTGTGGATGTTTGTCCCGCTGTAGTCACCAGGTTCATACACTCTCACTCTGTGAGACTGATATGTGCGTGTGGTTAAATGTGAAATGCAATCTGTACAGCTGCAGATGTTGGTGATATCATGAGATCCTGTTTTCACCATTAGCCTCTGACCACAACTGTTTATTCTATTCTGCACAGAGATCAACTTTAATTTTATAGTATTATTAAAAAATGAATGAAAGACAGTGACTAGTGTTTTGCTGCAGATGACCTCAACCTGAATCATTTTGATTGATCTTACAATTTTAAAATAATTGATTTAAAATTCCTGGATCTGACCCCTGATCTGGATGGGCACCAATATGTAATGGGTTCTTCCCAGACCCAAATCACATCCTTCCATAAAGTTTCATAGAAAAATCCATCCAATCAAACAAACAAACCAAATCATATTCAAGTATTTTAAGGACAAAGATACCTTTGTGTGACTGACTGATGAAACCTCAAACATATCTCTGCAATGTATTGAAATTGTTAAACATATTAACTGTGGTAAATCCATCAGTAAATACAAATTCACGTTGCTTTCAATTTGAAAATGATGCTTTTATTTATTCCTTCATTGTCCTTTTTATTGCTGATGAATTTTATTTCTCTTCACCTTTACTTAGCAAATCACCACGGGTCGTTTGCTCAGTGTTGAAATTTCTTGACATTTTCCGCGTGTGTGAGCAATGCTCTGCTTTCATTCCTTGCGTTCTGCTTATGTAGCAAAACTGATTTGATGAGAGGAGGAAAACAGTGGAAACCACAGAGGGCCTTTTCAGGCGCCAGACCAAGACTGGCTACAGCGCTGCATCTTCCACTGATGCTTATCTCTCCTGCCTACAACCCTTCTCTGTGTCTCGCACTCACACACAGAAATAAACACCCTGGTTTAGAACCGACCCTCCATACGTTTTCTCACATTCACTTCAATTCAGACTTTCTCACAATTGCGGTCAAACAGGCAGACAAAAAGGAGGACTTATAACTTCTCAGACACCCACCTTCCTTATCTCCTTATCTCCCGTGTGTGTGTGTGTGTGTGTGTGTGTACGTGTGTGCCGAAGAGTCACATGAACATAACATAGACACAGCACTGGAAATAGGAATCCTCTTATTTCACCTCTGCCATCACCATGGCTTCTTATCAGCCCACAGCTCTTTGTACATAAGATACTGCAAACCCTCTTTAAAACTGCCACGATGAGTTCACAATCAAGAGTCTGTCACAGTCAAATCGCTTTTAACTTGGAGACTTTTTAAATTTCTTTCACATTGTTTGATCTCTTGGTTAGAAGCTGGCCCTGTGTATTTAATATGTTCTATTAAAAAGTTAATATTATATTATATATCTAAATGTTTATTTCATATTTAATAGATTTAAGTGTCACATGTGTATTTGTTACATATTTAGTTTCACCGCGAAGCTAACCATGCAACTTTCTGTTACAGAAGCAGTATTCAGATAAATTATGTAGGTGGAACAAGCGTTGTGAAATTATGGAAATACTCCATTACAAGTAAAAAAGTCCTGTTTACAATTTTTACATAAGTCGCAGAATTATGGCAACACACTGTTCTTTAAGTATCAAATTTAGAAGTTCTTGTTGTGAAAATCCACCAAATCATTGTTAAATTATTAATGGATCACTATTGATGCATGAGTTCATGTTGTGTCTGCATAATTTTTTCAATTTTTATATTGCAGCTCAAATGTAGAGGACTTAAATGTACATAGTTTATATTGGTAATCTAGTGGAAGTATGGAGTTGAGTAAAAGGACATAATTAAGTTAAGTAAAGTCAGGCAGCTTTAAAAATATTTAGTTTAAAGCAAAAAAAAGTATTATTGGAAAATGTGGTTTAGTCCTGGGTTTAACCTCATTAAGTTTATTCTAACGAAAGGTTGATGTGAAAACCTCACATGTATATGGCACATTGTGGTTTAGAAAATTAAAACGGACACCTGCGTGCTCATGTAATGGAGCTCGTAGTAAATTAGATTTTAAGTTTAGTGTTGTTCAGATTTGATTCACTACCTGCGTCTTTTTATTGCATCAGGAGGAGCCTTGTCCAAGAAGACTCATTTGAGTAAGTTCTCTATGTAAACCCTGTGTGTGTGTGTGTGAATGTTAGCATGTGTGTATCTGTGTGCGGGAGCATTGCCTGTGTTTGTGCTAGATATTTGTGCATGCATTGTGGTTAACGCTAAAGTTAGTTGAACATATAACATTTGCACCTGTACAGCAACACACACACACACACATATATACACACATATACACACACACACTGTGGTAACATTGGAGTTGGGCCATCAGCAGCGCAGTGTGTGCTGTGTGTTGCACCTGCGCTGTCCGCCACACACACACACACACACACACACACACACACACACACACACACACGCTCACACACACACACACACACACACAAACTGCTGTTGCTTTGGCACTTTGGCATCTGAATGCAGACAGCGATAACATCTCGTCTTTTTTTAACTTCTTTGGTTTAGTGCAACTCTAGCACACCTGGGTGTGTTATCAAGTGTGGAGATGTTGCACGTAACACACTACCAATCCTCATGTAAGCTTGCGTGATAATAAACAAACTGGGCATAAATAATAATGCGTTTATGGCTGGGTGAGTGAGTGTGTGCATGTACAATGTATACACATATCTGAGGAATCATCACCATTGTGGTCTTGGGACTTGGCCCTGGGAAATGCTGTGATTGATGGTCATTGAGTCAATTTATTCAAGTGCTGCTCATAAGACACAGTTCTGAGAGAAACACGTTTACCCGACAGTCACTTTTTTAATAGTGTGGTTTCGGTACTTTTACTCACGTAACAGATCTGAGTTAGTTAAAGAGTCAAGTTTGGAAGGAGCTGAAGCTGTTGCAAGAAGAAATTATTCTTATTCCCTTATTGATGAATTAATACTTCACTGTCAGTGAATCACTCATTTGCATTTGAAGCAAGGGGACAATTGTGAGGTTGAGAATAAATAATATCTTACTATGTAACTTGCGTGTTTTTCTCTGCCTCCCCAATTATGCCTGTTGAAAGTGCTTTGATTAAAGTTCTCAGGCAGTTTTAAAGGTGCCAGACGATTTGAAGTACATTTTTTTATGTCTGGTGCAGAGTGAGGGGGTGAAAGATAACAACAAAGATATAAGGAAAAAGTACCTTGAGAAAAAAAAGTCAAGTAAGGGGACAGTCCCCCCCTTTCAGAGTCTCTCTCTCACGATCTCTCTCTCTCTCTCTCTCTCTCTCTCACACACACACACGTACACACACACACACACATGCATGCATACACGCACACGCTAACAAGGAAGGTGAGGCGGTGACTGACACACAAAAGTCTGAATATGTGCGCTGAAGCTGCAGTCAGCCCTTGACCAGACTCGCTGAAGGACGACAAAAGAAGAAGAAGAGGAAAGGGTGTAAGAGCAGGTGCTGCGAGGGAAGAAAAAAAAAGAGTCTAAAGAAAGAATATTGTCAGACAAAGTGACTTTGTGAAAGTGGGCCAAACGTCTGAGACAAGTGGAGGAGTGATGATGATGCGAGGTAGGAATGAAGTTCTTTGGTGTGTATGTGAGGGTGTGTGTGTGTGTGTGTGTGGGCAGTACGATCAAGGATATTTTATCAATCTGATCAAATACCTTTTATGTTGTCATCGTTTCGCTCTAATACACCCTGATTTGAGAGTTATTGGAGGGTTGCCATGACTGCAACTCGGCTGTTTTAAGATTAAACGTTATGGTCATCACGATGACCTCCACCACCACATTAACGATATAAATAGCTGCATCTTCATTTAAGTTTTTATCAGATTCAGAAACTAACCATGTATTCATGCAGATATTTATGGCGTCAAACTTGTCAACTTTCTTTAATTTTGTCATCTCATGTGATTGAGCTTTTCATTTAAGTTCCAACTTTTCTTTTTTGATTTTTGATTTAAGTGTCTGAATTCACATTTTTCTGTAGGTATATATTTATCATTTTCTGTGCTTTATCAGGTGGTTATGCTTTAATCAGCCAAATATATAGTTTCTCTAATATAGAGTATCTATTACAATACCGACACACACACACACCACACACCACACACACACACATCGTAGTTAAAGCTTTAAAATATACTGTATAAGCACTGATGGCCTTTGTTTTGAAACTCAATCAGATCTCTGCTGAGTTCTTGATTGGCTGACTGTTGGTTACATTCACTTCGATTTGTGTGTTTCAGTTTTTTGGTTTAGTGATATGACTCAAGTCTTTGGTCCCTTTGATGGATTTAAGATTTGAATCATAGCTCAGGTATTTCCTCTCTCTCTCTCTCTCTCTCTCCCACATATACAGTGCACCTCAGGTCAGACACTGAACTGATTTTAAAGGGTGAGAATCAGGGAAATAAGTTGTACAAAGAGTTTGACATTTAAAAAAACGAATGCCATATGTTTGCCTCGCCTTCGTTTAAACTAATCATATTTCCAAAGTGATCCAATAGAGCAGGTTGTAATATGACAAATGTTTTTGCAAATACAAACTCAAGCCAATTTAAAAACGAAAGCGACAGGAAAACAGGATGTTTCACGACCGCGGTGCATCAGTTTGAATGGACTGACTCCACACGCATACAGTAGACAGGAAGCATAGGAAATGATTATATTGTAAAAATTTGATCATGTAAAATGGTAATGAATTTGATTTCTAACACAGATATTCACTATTAAGAGAATTTAAGCATATAGAGGGAGAGAAGTAATACATAATGAGAAATGTCGCATGTTGAATATGCAAGCTGCTTACTCACACACACACATTTCTTGCAACATGCAAACACACACACGTGCACACGCATAGATGTGCAGCTGCTTGTTAGATGGCGCTGAGATGTAACATCTCAGGCCCACAGCTGTGTGTGGATACTGTGTGCATGACGATGAAGGAAGAGGCTGAAAATATAACTCCACATTTCTGTGTCTTCACATCAACCATAAAACTATGAATTTTCTCCCACTACACACTCACAAAGGGCTCTTTACCACACATTTGCTTAATATGCACTGACACACACACTTCGTAAGGCTTTGTTGTTGCGTTCGGGGTATTCCTGTGTCGATTCTTTTAGCGTTTCTCTATCAGAAAGGATTTCCTTGTTCCTCCGGCTGCAGAAACCTGCACAGTGCTTCCAAAGCAGCAGAGGCGTTTGGCTTCACATCAAAGTGAACATCAAAATCGCAGGTGACACATTCCCTCCCAAAATATGGTGAAAGAAATACAACAGTTGAGATGCTTCATATCCTTTGCTACTGTCAAAACATCACGGCTGTCAATCCCCCCCTATAATCGCTCGGCATTTGAAAGTTAAATATCTTATGATAATTGGTTTTCTGATCTGCTAAGATAATGTGTTTGTCTCACATAAGACACTGACGGTAATTTTGATAATTAGATGTTTTATGTTGTCAAATATTGACTGAAACCCAGTAGTGAAGGAGTTCTCACAGTTATGTAGCCGTCTGGTTCAAAAACATAAAGATACTTCACACCCGTGCTAACCCGTAAACATTTTCTCATCAGAAATATTCAGTACAGACGAAGGGGGTGAAATACTTTCTAAAATAATCCAAATTGTTATTATTGGCCGTAAAAAATTTTTTTCCAAAGATCTTAAAATACATGTTAGAGTTATTTGTAGGGATTATATAATATAGAATACAGGCCTCAGTTATAACTTCTTGTAAAGAAAATAATTTCTGATTTGAATTAAAATGTTCAGTATGTCAGAGAAATGTGTTGTACTATAGATTGTATTAACCTTTGTGCGACTGGACCAATGAATATAAATAGTATAGTATGTATTTATATGTAGTATGGTATTTTGTATGTATTATATATATTGTATCGTTTAATGCAAAATACATGAGAAAAGGATTGTATAAATATATATAAAACGCCTATTAATATTACATTATTCATCTTTTAAAAAGCTTTTGAAAAACAGCAACGTATAGAATTTTGATACTATAGCTAAAATGTTGCATATATCTACCTAGAGATACATTATCTTTTAAAATATTATTTGCTTGCTTTTGAATCATGTTACGTGATTTCTGAGAACCTTTGACTGCAACTCGTGGTGTTGAAGATAAATTAAATGATCATAAACAGTTTGTATTTCTCCCAAACTGGTTCTAAATAACTTGTTATACAAAAACTAGTGATTGATTGAGCTGCTTATAAGACCACTGTATGTTAGTGTTTGTGCGTGTGTGTGTGTGTGTTTTTGTGTGTGTGTATACAAACACTGTTTGTACTCTTGCGTGCGTATACACCAAAGGTAAGCTTCCGTCAGAGGAAGGTTGAGGTTTTTTGTCCGTTTACAGTTTACACAACAGACTGCTGACAAGGTGATTTCAGGCAGACTCTGAAGAGTTTAGTGGCAATCTGTGTCCCCCCCCCCTCCATTTGCCACACACACACACACACACAGTGAATTTCAAGTGAAAGTGCTAAATTCAGTCTTTCTGGGTTGAAACCTTTCATTGAAATGTGGCTTATTTTCTCTTAAAGTATAGTACACAGAACCATCATTTCACACATCTTTCGCTGTTTGTACGACAACTCCGAAAACGGTGTGTTTTAAGTAGAAAGTCATTGATGACTTGAAATCCTGATTGAAAGACGTCAATCAGGTTGTCTCTGTGGCGGCATCTTGGTATACTTTGCACGGGGGGGATGTGTGGGAGGTGGCACTCTTTTATTTCCACCAACAAACCAGAATATTCCATCGCAGCACATATACCGTACTCAAACCTCTACTTGGTTTTTCACATCAGCGTAAGATGAAAAATTAAAATAGCTTCATCAGCTCACAACAATATGTTAGTTGTCAGTTGTTGGTTGGTCTCATATTTTATGGTTATGTTGTAAAATGTTTTTTGCCAAGAAGTACTACAGTTCATGATATAAGTCAAAGTAAGCTTGGATAGCAAAATCAATCCTTGTTTTTTCTCTTGCGCACAGAAGCAGATAATATTTACAATATTATATTATTATATTATATTGGGTGTGGAAGCGCCCGGAGAGGATAAATCGGCAGCAAAAGAAAAAAAACGCTCAATTCCAAACAAAACAAGCACTGCATTGTATTTAACAGTCAAAGTAACCCTTATGGATGAAACATACTGTTAGTGGTTTAGTTATTTTTCAATAATTTCATATCTTTATCTCTCTCTCTCTCTCGCACACAAACACACGCACACACACACACACACACACACACACTGGGCGATTCTGGTTTTGATCGGTCTTGGTCTGTGGCTGGAGATAAGAAGAAGAGACCAAAAAAAAGACGAGATTGGTATCAAGTCAAGTTCCTTTAACAGCTCCAGCTCCATTATTACTTTTCATTTTATTTTAGCACCAAAAAAGAAGTCTTGATTTCACCTGATGACGCCTCAGATAACATTCTATACAAACATCATTTTAATCAAGTTGAGGATGATCAGAGCCACACGATTGCGTGGAAAGTTCTGGGAGGAGGAGTGTTTGTGATTGCTGTGTGTGTTTTTGTGTGTGTGTGCGTGAACAGTGAAAGGTCGTGGGTGTTGGTGGATTTCCTGTCGTTTGAGGTTGACAATCAGAACTGAAATAGCAAAGAAAAAGAGAGAGAGAGACCACCGATGATATTTAGTTTGCAGAAAAACATTTCCCCTGTGCGTTAAATCATCGAGTTGTCTTCTAAAATGTGTGACTCTCTTTAACCCTTATCATGGTCGATCTTGAGGTTAATCAATCGCCTCCATTAGTGTCAGCAGCCGCAGATCTCATCAGCCCTGCAGTGGTTATTGCTGCTTCATTATCTTCATGTGAAAGTGTTTAACCTGAGGCCGACTGACTTCCTCAGGAGCCTTGGGGTGATCCCTGTTGCACGAGACAAAAAGGGAGCACACTGACACACTAACACACACTCGAAAGTAAATCTGACACAGTTGTGCACGGAAACGCTGCCGTGCATGAGCATCAGCGCCAGCTTGTGTTGCAGAGGACAATCACAGTGCATAGTAGAAGGCAAGACATCTCGTTGATATCCTTAATGAGGACAAACCCTAAAACCTCTCGCACCTGTCACCCAGACTTTGTTCCTACATGTGTGGCCCTTTAATGACTCTAATGACGTCTGAAAAAAACTGAATTCACCACAAGATAAAAAGGACGAGGGGGGGCGAGAGTTCACAGAGATCAGGGGATCGGGGGGAGGTGAGAGGGGGCCGGCCGTTACTGGCAGTGATGGAGGAGAGAGAGAGAGTGCATTACTGGCATCTGTGTCCTTGATGAGCCAGACAGAGAAGGATTCACAAAGAAAGAGATGACATGAAAGAGGGACAGTCAGAGCGAAAGAGAAGCCAGGCAACCACTTGAAAGGCCTCTGAGGTTGACACCTTCACATTCTCCGCCTTTCTCCCTTTGCAGATATTCCACATCTTCTCAGGACTCTCTCTCCTCGGCGTATTTGAAGTTGTTCTGCTTATTGTTATTAAGGCAAGGGGTGTTAGAGAGGAAAACACCTTTGGTTGACTCTGGTCACACGAGAATTGATGTTGACGCCTCAGGGGAAGTACAGCAGAAGACATAAGTTCTCACAGTGGGAATCATTTTCCAGTTTACTTCTTGGGTAAAAAGAATGTAGCATCAGTTCTCGCTCACAGTGCCAACCTTTACTTTTAGACTTGTTTGATATTAATAATGGACACATTGATGTGAAGGTAACTGCTTTTACCTCCTGTGTTTTCTCAGCCCAGATTGAAGCGATCCCGTGCAAAATCTGCGGCGACAAGTCCTCTGGCGTGCATTATGGAGTCATCACCTGCGAGGGCTGCAAGGTGAAACGCAACATATGTACTAGATACACACACACGAGGCATATACACGTTCAGATTTATAGGGTTGACAGCACTTTCATGATCTGTCTGTTCAATATGAAGCAAGCTCCGTGTTAACTTACCTTAGCATTAAGACTGCAAACAGGGAAACAGTAAGCCTGGCCTTTCACTAAAGATAAACAAATTTAAAAAATCGCAACACACAACATCCAGTTGTCACGATTGACAAGTGAGACTGACTTAGCAAATAGCTTTTCCCATAATTTCCCCAGATATAGAACTTTTTCTTTAAATAACCATCAAATTGTGACCAATATCAACACACTGTAGTTATTTGCATATATTTTGGCTGATATGTTGAAATGGCAAAGAAAGACACAGCGATGTCAAAGCTGATGGATTATATTATACCATCACGTCAGAGTTAAGTTCAACAGTAAAATGTGCTCCTCACTACATGTCTTGGTCACAACTTATAAAACCATTGATGTACCATTATCAGAAATTTGTAACTCAACTATCTGCCTGTTAACCGTTCATTTTCCATCCCTCAGGGTTTCTTCAGGCGCAGCCAGCTGCCCACTGTGTCCTATTCCTGCTCCAGGCAGAGTAACTGTCAGATCGACCGGGCCAGTCGCAACCGCTGCCAACACTGCCGTCTGCAGAAGTGCTTGGCACAGGGCATGAGCAGAGATGGTGAGGCTTAAACACACCCACACTGATCGAGAAAACACTAGATTAATTTCCTTAACTTTGTGTATTTATTTTTTAAATTCCTCAGCCGTGAAGTTTGGAAGGATGTCCAAACGTCAGCGGGACTCTCTGAACGCCGAAGTGGAGAAGCACCGGCAGCACCAGCTGCATCAGCAGCAGCTTCAGGGAGACGTCCAGTCTGTGTTGTCCTTCCCCACCAAAGCCAGGCAAGACCGCTCCCCCCAGCTCCTCCAGCCCATGGTTCAGGCCTACTCTGTCAATGGTGAGGCTGAGCTGCTGTCCTACACCAATAATGTTCACCCCTACCTTGTGTACTCTGCCAACGAGTCACAGGTGCCAGGGATGATCTACAGAAGCTCTGGTGTCTCTCCCGCACCCAGGTCCCAGGGGAGGGGGGGACAAAACGGACACCCTGACATAAGAGGTGGGACACTGGTGGTTGAACACACTTCACTAAATGCAATGTACTTCATCCTCCTTTGTTTATTCCTCATTTGTCTCTTCTTTGTGTCAGGGTTTGAATTGAGACAGCAATCTCATGATCTGACGGCGATCCATCCCTACAACCCTCTGGAGGATTCCTACAGCATTTATCCTCACTCTCTGAGAAACATAGGTACGCAAACAGCATGTTGGGCTAAACATGTCCATTTAGGTGTGTAGCAGACTACGTATTAATGAGTGCTTCTGCTTGTTTTCAGATGAGCTGTGTGCCAGTATCGTGCGTTCCCACCGAGAGACCAGCCAGTTCAGAGTGGAGGAGCTGCAGGCTCTCCGATGGAAGCTGTTCAGTAGAGAGGAGATCCAAGCCTATCAGAGCAAAGTAAAACCGACCCACCTGATTACAGTTTCCTCCCTTTGAGTTCTCAGACATTTTGTTGCATTTGTATATAGACAGCCTCAAAACAAAACAGTCCATCAAATCAGAGACATGTTTCAACATGTCCCCTTCCTCCTCTTAAAGGTCCAGTGTGTAAGATTCAGGTGAAAGGGATCTATTGGCAGAAATTGAACTTAAAATAATCCTAGTGATGTGTTCACTAGTGTGTTTCATCAAAATTGTATGAATTGTTGTTTTCTTTACCCTAAAATTGGCCCTTTAGATTTAAATACTATATATTTAGATCACCTCTCTATAGAGGCTGCCATGTTTTTAACTGTAGCCCAAACTGGAAAAACTAAACACCTTTTGAGTTTTTAAAACATCTGAAGGCTGCCACAGGTTACATTTCATGTTTGGAAAGGGAGGGTGAGGTGAGGGCTATTCAGCTGCAACATGCAACTTCACCACCAGATGCCACTACATTCTACACACTGAACCTTTAAGCTGATGTTCAATATAGAGGTAATGGTATCATAGAATATTACTGTATTGTATGATATAGTGAGCAGCATGGTGGTACAGTGGTTAAAGTTGTCAGCACATTCCAAGAGGGATTGAATCCTGTCTCTGCGTCAGTTTTCTCCTGCTACTCTGGCTTCTTCCCTCCGTCCAAAGACGTGCAGATTGGGGTTAGGTTATTTGGTGACTCTATATTGACCATAAATAGAAATGTGAAGGTTTTTATGTTTGGCCCTGTGATTAGCTGTGATGGGTGACCCGCTTCTCACCCAATGTCAGCTGATATTTGATATTGGCTCCATGTATAAATGGATTTCATACTTTATGACAAACATGATATTTAATTGTGATTTTCCTCTGTCCTACTCTCAGTCAGTGGACGACATGTGGCAGCATTGTGCCATTCGACTGACCGATGCTGTGCAGTATGTAGTGGAGTTCGCAAAACACATCCCAGGTTTCCGTATGCTCAGCCAGAACGACCAGATTGCACTTCTCAAGACAGGTGAGGTTACCTGTCACTTACAGAAACTGACCCTATGCTTTACTCTTTGCTCCCTCGCCTTTTAACTGATTCATTTTCCTCCTGTCTTCCCCTTGTCATGCAGGCTCCATGGAGGTGGTTCTGGTCAGGATGTGTCGGTTCTTCAACACAGAGAACAACACTGTCTTCTTCGATGGGAAATTTGCTGGAGTTGAGGTCTTCAAGTCTCTGGGTGATTACCTTCACACATTGATCCAATCTGAGGCAGAAAGGCAGATCTGTTAGCATTCATGCAGCGAGCACAGTATCCTGTATATTAATGTGGTGGTTTATCAGTGCTCTGTGGTTTCTCTGCCTGCAGCGTGTGGTGATTTGATCACAGCAGTGTTCGACTTCGCTCATGACATGTGTGCTCTGAAGCTCACTGAGCAGCAGATTGCTCTCTTCAGTGCTCTGGTGCTGATCAACGCAGGTAACGTCTCAACCATCTCTCACCCATGTTACATTTCCAAAACATGAAAAGTTGGAAAAACTCCTACAAGTTTCACTCTTATCATTAGGCTGCATCTAAAACTATTTTTTGAATATTGACTAGTCTTGATTTGTATATTTAATGTACTTTTATATGTTTTTCCCATCTTTCACCCGGAGATAAATAATGTTATTGGATAAATTTGGTTCGTAGCCATTATTCAGCTTTTCCTTCATCACCCAATATCATTCCTTTACTATATATATTGTTTCTGTAATATCCACTGTTAAGCTAATGCAACAGATTCGTTTTTTAATTTTAACTAAACATTTACAATTAATGTAATTCAACCTTACATTATTTTAGTCATGTTTTAATTAATTTCCACAGCTTATACGCCACCTAGTGGCTGTTCATAATCATAGTAAAATGTACAAAATCCACATTGGATCATGACTTTTCAAACTAAGAATTGCATCTTTGTTAAAAGGCCTCACATGCTTTGGTTTCTATCTTTCTGTGCAGACCGTCCATGTCTGGAGGACAGAGGCAGGGTCCAGCGGGTGCAGAGAAGCGTGGAGTCAGGACTCAGACACATTCTACGCCGAGACAACCTGGAAGGTCTATTGCACAAGGTACAGTGTCTCAGTACAGATCAAATGCTTTCTGTTCATTCATCTCATGTTGCTAGAGGCTGATTTCATCATTTTATCTCCATGAATATGTGCATGCTCACCTACGGTACATAGTGAACATCTAAATGTGTCTGTGTCCCCTGCAGCTGTACCAGAGGATGGCAGTGTTGCGTTCGCTGTGCAGTCTTCACATGGAGAAGCTGCGCTGGTTCAGTCAGCGTTACCCTCTCACTGCTCACTCTCTGTTCCCTCCGCTCTACAAGGAGCTGTTCGCCTCAGAAGCCGAGCTGCTGCCAGGCACCACACACTGATGCCCCAGTAGCATAAACCAAACTGACACACACACACACACACACATGCATAGACACATTATTTTATCACTTTCTGACAGAGTCTATTTTTCTAATAATGAAAATAAATGAGATGCCCACAGTAATCATAGTGTGTTAAATATTACATGAACTCCAGAGCTTTGTTTTGGTAGCTTTTGTCAAACATACATTTCAATATTTTGACCAGTTTTACTACATGGGGAATTTTGTGTTTTGTTGCAACATTGTCTTTGGGATACCGGATTCATTCTCCCTCAGGATGTGCTGTTGTGATTCTGTTCAGTCAATGTGTGTTGACTGTCCATGCTTTCAGACTGATAGATTCAAAGAGGCAGGACAATGGCAACATGGTCCACTGAGACTTAAAGTCCTAGTCCACTCAACATCTGTCCAACAGCTTTGGATCAGCAGTAGATTTGACTCTGAATGCAAATTACAAAAAGGAAATAGCACAAAACATCAGGTTAAAATACCAAGACACATTTTTTACAGATGCAAGTATCATGGAACTCAAAAGAGCACATACCTCCGCCAAGGCCCAACCATCTGCCCCCTGAACTGGATCCACACCAAAATCTTACTTCGACAGAGTTCATGGATATCTGTTCAGTTGTTTTTGTGTAATTTTGCTCACAAACAAAAAGAACAACAAACAAACTGGTATGAAAATATAACCTCACAAAGGCAGAAAGCCCAGAAGTGCCCAGTAGCGTGGCATTACATTTCAAAAGAGCAAGATAAGAACATCAAGCAATAAATAAGTTGTGTAGTTGATTAGGTCGCACCGTGTCACGACATAACCAACTCAACACAATCCGCTCTGTGCACAGATTACATCCACATGTTCACACTCTGTATGACTCAAAAGATAGATTTTGACCTCAATATAATTTGTATACAAATGTGGGAGCCATGTGGCAGAAACACAGAGCAGTGACAGTATGGGTGAAGCTAAAAAACCTTGTATCTTTTGTGAAATCATACTCTACTTTCAGGAACCTTGAGCACATAGCGATCAAAGATTGGCATCAGCTCAGCATCATTGTGCTATTTCAATCATGTTAGATATCTGAAGGTAAATGTACATGGCAAAACAAGTAGTCCCTACAAAATGTGAAACATGGGAATAAATCAGATTCTGCACACTCACGCAGAGAAAAACCTCTGTATCTGTTATATCTGAATTTGTCAATGACTTGAAACAACATGAGACAAATTGCCTCTTTGTATCCACATGTCTCTAGAGAAGGGTTTCTCCTCAGGTTGATATTGTCAAGTCCTACGAAGCAGCAGTACCTCAAACTTTTTTTTATCCTTTGTGTTTGAATAACTTCTCACTGGCTTTTATATCTTAATAACTTTGGAAACAATGTTGCATTTTATGTAGAAAACATGATGGAGATACAGTAGACGTTGCTTCCTCTGTGCGCAAACTTTTCCCTTTTTCTGATTGAACTTGCATATGTTTTGTTTTCTCTACACACAGTAACTTTTAATAAAGCAATGAGTAAAGAGGATATGACGAGAGGCTCCAGCATTAAATACCGTCTGTCCGGGTGTAGTCCTCTCTGTTCCTGGAACAGCTGAGATCATAATGAAGTTAAGTCCATGTAAATCCTCTAATAAACTGCTCAGGCTGTGACACCAAGCACATGTGGTAACTTTATTTGTCTATTTGTGTAAAAGAGCAAAGTGATTTAAAGTCAGTCGAGCGAGAAACAGCATTCTGATGTCTTTGCATATTTGATGAGAAAAACAAAAACGTGAAGTTATTCAGAGTGGACTGAACCGACGAGGCTGATTTATCATTCTCGGCAACACTGACACACGGACGAACAAACTTCAGTATCAGCACGATACCGCAAATGCACCATTTAACACAGAGGAAATGTTAGTCATTGTGGGTGACCCTTCGTACACTGTCGATCGGCCTGTGGAAAGTTGTCGTCAGGTTGTCAAAAAACAAAAACTGTTGCTAACCAAGTTAAGAGGAAACAAATCACTATGAGTCAATTGGATTTGGTAAATTTGACTTAATCCTGCAAAACACCACAGAGGCTTTTTGTGGTAAATGTTAATTCACTCATGCTACAAAGCTGCTGGTCTGTTTATCTCTTTCTGCGTGTGGGTTCTTTCTAAATGACTTAAATAAACAGGGAGTTTTTCATATTTCAGTTTGGACCGACATTAGATAAACAGTTCTTATAAGGTCATTCTCTGTTGAACATGAACAACTTGCCCTTTTCCCACTGGTGGTAACAGCTGCAACACAAACCTACAACTTCTGCATTGACGCAACTAATGACGTAAATGACTATTAACTGACTATGTGATGTGTGTGCTGGAATTCGTGTTTTAACTTTTTCTTTAAAATGATACTTTTTTCCTCTTGATTGCCTGCACCACAAAAGAAATCCACCAAGCCGAGGGAGGGAGTTATGTTTAATTCTCCTTTCGATTTCTACTGTGATGGTATTTTTGCAACTCTGAGGAATTAAATAGAAATAAACCTTCTTCACCTGATGTTTGCCCCTGAAAGAAAAGGAAAGCGGCCAGAAAAATCTGTACTGCCAAAAAATAATGAGTCAACAGTTTTACAGCAAGAAACAAGTGATGCATTGGATTTACACAATAACTTCATGACAAATTCCAGACCTCAGTTTTTCCAGTATGAGAAAGGGAGGGAGTCATGGCAGCCTTCAGCTTGTTTTTGTTTGCTATTCTTTAATCTCCGACCTCTCAGAGGAATTTCTAGCCAAGAGAAACACTTCAGTACAGTTTCCGGACTCTCGTCTCTCACCCCCACCACCAACAACAACAGAAAAACGTTGATCCTCAGATCTCCTCTATATGATGGGAAAGAGCTCTGGGCAGAGCAGATAATCGTTCCAGTTTAAACTGAGGCCCAAAGAGAGTAAATTGCGGAAACTCATTAAGCTGCAGTCTAGCAGCGCAGCGCACCGGGGACATCTTCTCTGGTAGGATTTTATGAGAACATGGTGGGAGGGGTCGTGTGAAGGTCACAGGCAGTTAGTTCTTCATACTGGAATCCTTGAGACAAAGAAAACCCTGCATGGACTCAAACTCGAAGTGAGATAAACCAGGAATTCAAGGCTTTAAATCTGTCTCTCTGTGAACAAAAGATAAATAAAAAATATGAACACATAGTGAATACTCAACATTAACTTGTTATTACTTAAAATCTAAATTCCATTGAAAATATATGCTCTCAATCATTTATATGAGCCACTGATTCTCCAATTCAAGTTAATTTATCCTTATTGGACTATTCAGTGCTGTTCTGAAGTCTGACAATTAAAACCCAGCTCTTTGTTGGAGACGGCACTACTTTCAGCAGAGTCTGTTTCGAGCCAAAGACAGACATGGACATTTATCAAGCAGGTAAGATGTATAGAAATGTGTTAATGTGTTGCAATATGGGACATTTAGGAACCTATCTTTTATTAATCTGTTCTTGAGACAGGATATCTGATATTTGATTTAATTACAATTTTCCCATCTATCTGCTTAGGTCCACCAACCTCACAGAAGCACAAACTGAAGGTCTATACTATGTGGCAAAGTTTCTAAAAACTACAATCTATTCATCGTGTCAATATTGGTACAGACAGTAAATAATTAGACCAAATAAACATTGGAATCATCGTACAGGGTTGAATGCTATTCTACTCTAATTAAGTTTGACTTTATTCTCGACAATTCTACTTTATTCTCGATCTCCTCTGATCACTCGACAGGTTGGCTATTTTTCGAAATATGAAACACACAACAATACAAAATGGCAGAAAGAATCTTTCTTTATGACACAGAATCACAAAAAAGAGAAAAGAAGAAGAAGAATCCATGGTTCTTGATCACGTGTTTGAGAAGCAAACGCTGATTGGCTTAGCTGAGCGACAGCTAGTAATTTACGGCTAGCGGCGGGACATTGCGTTAATCTGGACCAAAACAAGACTCGTGTCCAGACATGCGTGTCCCAGAGGACTCATGGACTGTGGAGGGATCAGCAGTGAGTCATGGTGAAAAACTTCCCTCCCTCCCTCCTTCCTCTCACTCCTCCCTGAAACCCCACTTCCACCACAGAAGGGATTTACGGGGTCTCTCTCTCTCCCTGACGGACAGCACGGGAGCTTCTGCTGGACCAATTAGCGGGCCCGTCTGTTTAGTGGGCGGGGCCCGGGAGTCAGTCATACAGACAGACCGCTGCAGCACCGACACAGAACCACACACCGACTGGATCGCGATGGGTTCGTCTTGGCCTGTGGTCTGCTCCAGCCTGCTGCTCTGGGTTCTACTGAGCTCAGCATCCACAGGTGGGTAAAGTCCCTTATCTGACTGTTGTTGTTGTTGTTGATGTTGTTGTTGTTGTCCCACTGGTTTTGATGTGTTTGCGTCAGGCTTCAGCTCCATGTTTGTTCGTCTAATCTGCTCCAAGTGCGCACTGACATTAATCTTAGACTTTATTTACTTTAAAATACTTTTAAACACATTAGGTGCAAAGTGTCTAAGTACCCACAGAGCAGTATACTCGCAATCTCCTCCAGTTGAACACTAGTGCTTCAACTTTACTTCACTTTCTTCCAGTGGTGCTTCTGGTGGGATGTATCAGGGTACCTTTACTTATAAGTATATTTTTCACGTATTCGTACTTCACTGAAGTAGATTTAATTTCAAGTACTTTTCACTGTTAGTCCACTACACTTTTTTAAAAATTATTCATTTATTTTAAAAGAGGAACAAATCAAGAAACAGGTATTCATGGGGTTGTATACAATAAAATGCAGGAACATACACACATACAAGCCAGGGGTGTCGTACAATATACTTATAACTAATTTAAAGATATTCATCAGATAAGTTTTAACAGCCTTTTTGTTGGATGATTTGGAAATCAGGTCTACATATTGTGCAACATATGAGGAAAACAAGTGTTGCTATATTTGCATTTATGGATGAAAACTTTTGCCAAAAACAATATCAAATTTATTATCTTCTTTTTGCTGGGTCTTAACAAAACCAAATAGTTTGTTTGTCTGTTCCAGCTTGTCCACTACACACACCAGCAAATATCTGTACATTATAAGCAGGCAACACTAGACACCACCAACACTCATTACCTTGTCATAACGGGATAGGCTACACCCTGCAAGTACTTTTATTACTTAGAATATATTCAAAAGCAAATGCCTACTCAATAAAGTTAAATGGTACTTTTACTTGAGTACATTTTGTTTCTTTATTTGTACTTGTACTAAAGTAACATCATTGAGTACCTCCTCTACCAGCTGCTGTGCATATTAAGATTGAGCATATAAGGTAATATAATATGATGATATTTATAGATTACATTATCTGATCAAAATGAGATGTGAAAATCAGTAATCATTACATTATGTTTAATATTTGAAAATGCAACCTGGACAGGAGCCTTTCTGCCTACATAGTGAGTAGTTTAACTTTATTAGATTTTTTTAATTTTTCTGATAATATTTTCACAATTTTACTTATGTATACTTTTACTTGTAAGTACTTTTACCTTGGAGTAATTAAACTAAACAACATGGGTTGTTCAGGATGCACCATATTCTACTATCGTATATGCAATATCTTAATTTGCAGTAGTTATAGCTGGTAGAGGAAGTACTAAAAAATGTTACTTAAGTAAAAGTACAAATAAGACGACAAAATGTATTCAGGTAAAAGTAAAATGATCATTATACCTTGTCTACTTGGGTTAAAGTAAGTTTTTATAAAAAAATCTAAGTACTTGCAGCTATTTTGCAGAGAAATAATTTGTATATAATTCTAAAGAAAAACAGTGAAGAGTTGCTTAACTTTGTCTGGCTTTTTCTCTCTTCCTTTCTCTCTTTCCTTCTCTCTTTGTCTGTAGAAAACATTCCAGATGAAGACTTCGGTGAGCAGCTTGAAGTCACTTTTGACCTTGACGAAGAAGGTGTGTATTCACATACGAGTGCAGAGTTGATTGCTGCAGTGAAGAGTTCACAGGGGCAGTTTGTTCAGCTCTCAATACTTCAATTACAGGGATTTAAGGACATGTAGTTCACTTTGCATGTCACAAGTAGAAGCACTCATCCTTTGGAAACAGTTGTGTGATGATTTCATTCTGATGAATCAAAACTTTATTGAGAGTACCCCTGTAGTAGTTCAGTGCTTATGGGCTACCCTTGATCATGACTGTATTTACAAATATAGTGTAAACAATTTCTTTATGCCTGTTTGGTTCCTTAGCTACTACATGAAGACATTAACTTATCCATTTTGAAAAGACTTGTTCATCAATATGTGTCTTTCAGGGATGGGAGACGCCATTCTCCAGAAGACGGTGGATTGGGCAGATGTCTTCGATCCCAAAGGTTCTGTAGCTCTTTGTGTTTTCTGTCATGACCTTGTTTTGGCATAAGTACACAGCATTCAAACATTTGTCCCTTTGGCTGCTCAGATTTTACTGCCTATAGCTTGCTTGTATTCCAGTAATAAATCATACATTACAGTATTAGGGTCACCTAAAGTGGAAAAAAGCTAAGATTTCAAGAATTAAGTCATCATTTTAAGAGACTAAAGTCTTATTCCATGGATAAATATGACGTACATTGACAAAGGAAAAAGTCATGACTATAGGCAACTTGTCAGGGGGAAGAATAACAGGTGATCTGTCTGTCGGCTGTCGTTAACATGAGGAATGTGGAGCATCTTGTTAAGTTATTCTTTAGTATAGGTTTCACAAATAACAAAATACTCTTTTAGCTCAGTAGCACAACATCATCATAAGTATCGGGACCTTGAAAAGAGTGAGCATGAGACTTTCTGTAGAAAGAAACACAAACATGGAGGAAATTGGCTTTTTCGTGTAGGAGGAAATGATTGGTAGTGTTCGACTCTGTGCTGGTCATAATGATCGAAATAGTTTAAAAAAGAAACAATGAGATTAATAACCAAGATTCTTAATCCAGAAGGTAGAGAAAATGGAACTTATTTTTTCTCTTTAAATTATCACTTTGTATTCATAATATTATGACTTTGTTTCCAATTAAGACTTATTTATCATAATATTAATTTTCTTTTTATTCTTTTTTGTTTTGTTTTATAGATTTTCCCATGCAGCGGATAATAGACTCTCCACCAGTAAAGCCTGACACCCTGAGTGAGAGAGGTTAGCTGCTACCTACCTACCTATCTGTCATCTTCTCTTATTTATCTCTCCCTTTTCGGATTTACTTTACCAAACCAATGTCCAAATGAGTCAATTGTACAATGAAACCACCTCTAAAGATGTGATAAACAAACAACTACCTTTGTTCTGTCAGGGGGTTCCAGACCAAGACCAAGAGGGCGTATGTATTCTTTTTCTTCTGGTTTGAATTTACTTTGTTCCAACCACAACTGTGAAAGCATCACTTTAAAATCACGCTTCCTGTCCTTCCCTTTAAGGTCAACCAAATGCTCAGCCCCGGTCCTTTGCGGGCCCTTCTATGGACTACCCCGTTCAGTTTCCCCTCAGCCGCCCGACCCTTGAGAATCTCCAAGCCATCTGTGACCACGGAGAGCGTCGTCCTCGCTATCCAGACTCTTACTTTCCTGCCTCTGGCTTTGGTCAGCTGAAGAGAAGGGCCAACGCGGTCAACAACGCAGAGTCCTGGTTGGGCACATGCTGCGAAAGGAACCAGACGTGGGAGAAGGAAGTGACTCTGTGTTGCGCCACACAGGCAGTAAGTTTTCACCACAGCTCTTAAAACTGATTAAGCAATTTAATAACAACAAGACTGTTATTGGCATCACATTATTGTCTAACCTTTAATTGCCATTAACTGATTTCCTGAACCTGAGGCCCTTTGTTATTGACTTTAGTTCGCAAACCAAACCCAGTTTCATTTATGTTCATGTTTTCGTATTGCCCCAGATATATAAAAAAAAAAAGAAAAGGCATGAAACATTCTTCACATTGCAGAGATGATGGTACTTAAAACAAAGTTGAAGGCCTTGGGCGCTTCCAGTCAATAAGTCCATTATATCTGTTATGTCTGTCCAGACAGACATAGATATAACAGATATGCACTGGCATGAGTACAAGTGAGGCTGCCTGGGGGAAAGTAACAAACCTGTCCCAAATCTGTCAGTGAATAAATCATTACATTAATCTTAACTTCTTCCTTTTTCTTTTCTTTTTTTAATTCTCGGTCGTTTCAATCACTCACTCAACACACAGCCTCGAACACATGGACTTTATATAAGCATGAGAGGATTATTACACACACCCTGAATGTCTATGTTCTGCCGCAGTGGGAGCTGTCAGTCAAATCCTTCTGTAAGGAAGACTCATCGGTGAAGGATCGTTTGTATCACTGCTGCAGACTTACAGGCCGCGACAGGCTCAACTGCTTCAACAACGACTCTCCGAACCCGAACTACGAGCCCACAGAGGAGATCCCGTTGCCACCCCTACCCTCTACTATCGACTTCACCTTTAACCCCAACACTTGCCAGAGGTATGTAGGGAAAAGAATAAAACCTGCACAGATATTGACAGGTCTTATTCCAGTAGCATCGCAACCTCTCCGGCCACGATGGATGTGTGAGCGTCGCGTGTGGCATGTCCTGTTTTTCATTTTGGGGCCTGTGTTATCAGCTTAGAGCAGCCACACTGTGACTTGCTTATTGTCTCCATGTACCTTGTAGATAGTTAGTGAAAATTATCTATTACCACAGTTTCAATGTCTGTCTGTCATTTACTTATTAGAACCAAACTTAACAGAAACATAAACACTTGAACAAACCAGTGTGATATGAAAAACAACCTAAATGGACATAAACCAGAGATACATTTATTTGACGTATACTACATATATTTTAATAAATGGGTCCATGTCCCACTTACCAACATGGAGGAGGCTAGACCTATACTGCCTCCAGTCACCAGGTGGGGATCCAGACGCTTTGGCTTGGGGAGCTGTCATGGCGTCCATCTTTAAATACAGTCTATGATCTGAACGCAGCCTAACACATTGTTGGTGATGGGATTTGAGGGTCACCAGTGTTTTTCAATTTATCATAAAGGCTCTTACCTCATGCTTTACAGGACAGTGATAACTCCACACAGTGTCAGAGGAAAGAAGAAGATGACACCATCTACATCGCAGAAAGTCGACATCAAGTTTCCTCCTGGACGACCCACCGCAGATTCTATTGCGTCACTGTGTCGCGACCAGGCCCTTCGTCCCCGCTACAGTGTGAAGTGCCTGCAAGGTACCGGCTACGAGTGGCTGTCTCATCAGGCAAAGACCATTAATCGAATGGAGAAGGGATTCAAACATTGCTGCAAAAAGAAGCAGGACGTGCTCAACTGTGCTGAACAGAAGGTAAAGCATGAGAGTTACAAACATAATTATTTGTACAGGTACAATTTGGTATCGTCTCACGTAGTCTTTCCTGCTTTTGTATTTCAGTGGAGTGAGGAGCTGAACAAATTTTGCTCGGTTAAGAAAGGGGGAGAGTCGGATTTCCACTGTTGTGTAGTTGAAGGAGCAAATGATAAACTCAACTGCTTCCACAACATTTCTCCTGACCCTCATTATAATATGACTTCCGGGGAGCTCTCACTCGACAAAATCTGCGACACGTACAAGATCATCAAGAAGAAGTAAGTTGTTTTTTTCTGTCTCCTTCATTCTTATCTTCCTTCCAGTTCCATTTCTGCTATTTGAAAGCAATGAATCACAAGCTGCCTGGTGTGTTGAAATCTGCTATTTTGGAATGTGCTGACACCTCATTTCCTTTAATTCTTCTTTGTTATTAATGTTGTTGTGGATCGAGACCCGTCTGCACAATGTGTGACCAAAGACAAGTTGGAAACATAGTTAAGTTATTGATTTTGTTTCAGGTTCCCTGTTGGTTTTCCTCTCAAAGGCTTTGTTGAGCAATGCTGCCCCCTGTCTGAACAAGACAAGACCATTTGTTCCATGCAAAAGGTGAGATTAAAAAAAAGTATTTTGAATGCTATATTTTAGATTCAAATTTGAGGAGCTAAGAACTCAAAATCCAAATCATCTGATTTCTTGGACTTGTTCTCTTCATGAAATTAGCTCGAGGAAATGTCAGCGTCCTTGTGTTCATCTGGGAAGGCCTCTTCTCCAGCCGTCCGTCGCTGCTGCCGCATGTCCTCACAAGAACCTCCCGACTGTATATCCAAAATTCTCATGGACGCCATCACCAAAGCAACCAAGGTCTTACATCAGAAGAAGAAGAAAAGTTGCCCGATCTCCTAAATCCTTTTGACCTTTTGCTGCTGAGCCCACTGGCACCTGACCATTAGGGAAATTGTAAAGCTCTTAGCAGAGGTGTCCTTCAGTCACTCAACAGAAACATTATTGCAGCACAAATTACACTTAGTCCCTTCTGTGAGATCAGAAGAATACACACAATGTGGACCAAATTCTAGCTTCTTCTGCTTTTGTCTGTGATCACATCTCATCATTTATGTATAAACAGATTTATTAATAAATGCACAGCTCTTTAAACAGATGTTGTGACAGATGTGTTACCGTTACCACTGTTTTTATTTGTTTCTTATTTCTTTTTACCACATTGCATTTTCTTGATTCTTTGGAGCTGCAAGATCAGTTCCCTTTCATTTTTTTCGTTGTTGAGATCGTATCTGCAACAGTTCTAATAAAACATTTTTTGAATATACATTTGTGGGCTAGCATTTAATTCTCAAGCTGATGTAAATTTGAGTCACAATTGAGTGAAATATGCATCCTGGAAAGTTTGTTTTTTAATATGTATGTTTTTACAGTTTACAGAGTTATGAATCTAGATTTGAATCATCTGAGCTGGGACATAAGCAGACAATTTGCTGTCAAACTAAGTTATTTAGTTTGATTTGATTTAATACTACAATTAATGCAAACACACAACATATTTTCAGTCTATCAATGGCCAAGGACTGGCATGGACTAGAAATAATTAGATATCAGGAAATAAACTCTACATATCCCAACACAGCAATTCTTTATTTTATGTTGAATAAAACAAGAAAAAAATACTTACTGAAGACAATATAAATAAAGATGATAAAGATGACACTAGAAAACAATGAAAGGGAAGAAAACACAAGGGAAAAAGAGTGAATATGGAAAATGAAGTTATAGGGCTAGAGGACCCATATTCAGATAAATGGTGGTGGAGGGCATGTGAATATCATTTCAAAACACCCTCATCTTGCTATACAGAGTGTGAGTCTGTGTGTGTGTATATGTATTTGTATTTGTAAATATATATCTTTAAGGACAAGCCTTAACACGTGTGATCCACTGAAATATTACCGCTGACATCTTTTCCTCTGACAAAACAAACGTAACATATATATACGTAAACAAAATTTGAAGACGGGATGAAATGCAATTGATTTTGGAACAGAATAAAAGGAATGAACAACCTGCATGCATCGTTACAAAGTTTCTCACTCAAGCGGTTTTCTAAATCTTCCCAGAATTCATTGTGTGGACAGTTGATGAGGAGGAGGTTAAATATTTGGTTGACACTGCTGCTCCCTGCTGTTCACATTCAGTAACAGTAGCAAACCATTAAAAGAGCCATAATAGTAACACAGGCTTTCATTGAATATAATAAGAAGTCAATCTATACAAAACAAATATCAGAAATAATCAGAAATTAGATATTAAACTCAGATTGGTTCAATTTGAAATAACGTAGCATCTCTCCTCGTCTACCTACAAATCACTCAAGTCTATACCTAAATAAATCAGGCGATATCAATTTTCAGAAACTGGGGCCACATTTAGATCTGGCCTCATCACTGACTTTATAGTCATCAGCCAGTGCTGGGAATAGCTGGAACCGTCATTAACAAATTCTTCCATGTTGAAGGCTGCCAACTCAAAGCATGATTTCAAGCAACGTATTAACGCTGCCTCCAGGATAAATGTCACAGTGTTATTTTTTATTTGCTTCTGAGCAAAGGTTGTGTATTTAAACTCTTCTTTAACATTTTACAAATAAAAATTACAAATTCTGCGCCTTTGTTATATTGCAATTTATGTAAGTTACATTACAGTAGTTATATATAGTTAATGTGCTGCCAAGCTATCAATCTTAATCCAACCCTTCGGGTAAGGTTATCAATACTATTATTTCAAATTAAATATTGATATCTAATACAAATGACGTATTCAAAGATACTGGGAAAATGTTTATGTTGTATATTTTAAAACTTGATGTAAACCATGAGTTAAACCGAAACTGAAACTGTTCCCCCTCGCTCCGGTGGGGGCGCTGATGCGACGGCAGAGTCAGACAGTCGACGCAGTGTCTGATGTCCGTTGCCACAGCTGTTGGGGGCAGCTGCCACTGCTGCCACTGCTGTTAGGGGCAGCTGCCACTGCTGTTGGGGGCAGCTGCCACTAGCCACTGCTGCCGCCCTGTTTGAGGCCAACTGCCGCTGTTCGTGACTTATTCCCTGAGACTTATACATACTTTATGAATGTGTATCAGCGTGTTACTGTTCTGAGCACCGAGAACAATTGATCTGTATTTCTCCACTTGTAAAGTGAAACATTCTCGTGTATATGGCTGACTTCTATGTCATATTTGTACCGATTCTGCTTAACTGCTGTTATTGCTTTGCCCATGTTCTGTGTCATTGAACTGAAGCTTGAAATCACACTGCTGCCAGGCTGCATCAGGAGGAGACATGTCGCGGCAGCTCCCACCTTTCTTTTGTTGGCATCTGCCTCTGTTGCAACACTGTGTAGACTGTTATAGTCTAAAGTTTAGATCTATAGTTCTTAAAACAGAGGCAGCTTCCTCCAAACAGTGTGACCACAGAGGCAGCTTCCTCCAAACAGTGTGACCACAGAGGCAGCTTCCTCCAAACAGTGTAGGATCACAGGCAGCTGACTCCAGGCAGTGTGGCATCAAAGGCAGCTGCCTTTACACAACAGTGGCAGTTTCTCTGGACACCGGAAGTGCCTTTGCGGGCTACCGCTGCCACGATTTGAGCTTGCCCTTACTGCCGTAATGGCGACTGCTGGGACGGCGGACCCTGGACCCACAGCCCCGACAGGTACCCACCTTCTCCACCTCCTTCCCCCGCTGCCTTCACACCCACATCCCAACACATCGGTTAAACATTCTGTGGCGATTAAAACCAAACAAACGGTGCGATGCGGCGCCGTAGGCTGCGTCGGGTCCCTGGTTAGCATGTTAGCCAGCTAGCTAGCATCGAGGCTTTCACCCTAACAAATGAACAGAGCAGGGGGACTAGCTCGTTTAGCTGCCTCGGGAATACAACCTAAATTGTTGTCTTTATTCACGCAAAGCTTTTCTGAGAAACGTGTCATTATTGATGCTGATAACATGCCACGAATTATGTCCCCGGACCGCGTTGATTCAGCAGTGTTTCGTTGTCAAGCCGGTTACTTGGTTAACGGTGTTGTATTCGGTGAGGGTGAATAAACTGGAGACTGAGGCACGAGGTTGAATTCACATTAGTGACTTCAAATGAAACTATTGTTGGAAAAGTGAACGGGACGTGTGTTGTTGCTGTTTTGAACGGTTGTGTTGGTCCGGGAGAAGTTAACGGTACCAACCCGTTATTCCCTCGGCCGGGACCCCCCCTGCTCTTCCTCCCTCTGTCTGTCCTGATTTGTGGTTACTAGATATTTCCATTTGGTATCGTTAACATTTCACTCCCCACAGTTTCACAGCGGATGTGATGTATTTTCCTAAACACACATCGATCCTATTGGTCGCCTACGTTGTTTTAAGCGATGCCACGGGCTGATCATGCTTCTCTATGGAAGGGACAGTCTTCTGTGGTCCTGTGGTGGTCCCAGTTCAGCCCATGAAGGGTCTGACTGGGATCTCTAATGTCACGTCCATGCTTGGGGAATTGCTCATGAGCTGCACTTAGCTCTGTCTTTCAGTGCCCACACACAGACAGGCGTTGGGATGCTCATGTGTTTAGAGGGGTATTTCCTTTTCGGAGGGCAGGACCTTGACGATAGAGTTTCATCTTAGTGATCCATTTAGTTGTTTGCTTCTCTGTGGAAATGGGAGTCTCTCCTCACCCGCTGGTAGCCACCCAGTCTGAATCAGTGAATAAAAATAGTGGCTTTCCCAGCTCTCCTGTGGCTCCCACATGGCTGAGAGCCTGGAACTGTACAAATACAAGACGCAGCTTTCTGTCAAAACACTCACTTGTGACAGTAACATAATATGGTTTCCTGTCTTAGTTACTGATTGGCCTTGTTTCCTAATCCGGCTGAGAACCAGTGTATTTATGGAGTCTTCATAAAGGATTTGAAGAGAATGCCCGTGTCCCATATTTTTCTACCAGCCTGCAGGGGACATGTGAACAAGGCTGGCAGGGAGTTATTTTGTACACATGGACGAACAGATGGTTTGTCTCTTGTCGTTGGGTCTGCCGCAGACAAGCTGAAGTCATTGTTAAGTAATTAGGTTAGTCTAATTCCTACCTCGAATCTGCTGCACAATGTGTTAGTGTCTGCTTCTGCTTTTCAGCAAAACTGCAATGTGTTGAATCTGTAACCACAATAGAAGATTATTTTAACTAATGATTATCCTGCCAGTTATTTTTGTGAAGTCCAAATCAGTCCAAAACCCACAGACGTGAGAGTTTTTCAAGTGATAGTCTTTTCTCATTTCAGCACTGGCTATAGTATATTTTCTCCCTCTTATATACAGACATGATTTAAATGTGTCCAGTGTTGCTTAATTACTAGATTAAGCCATTTAGGCTGACCCTGTCCTGCTCCACAGATATTAGGACGCAGTTCTGGAGAAGAGCATTACAGCGAGGTACTGGCATGGGTGTGCCTGAGTGTTTCTGTGTGTGTGTCGAATTGCAGACACTGCATGAGTTGTGGTGATATAGTGTGTCATTTTTGTACGTAATGGGAGGGAATGTGGGCAGAATGCTGCTCACAGTTTCCCGCAGGGTTGCAGTGTTTCCCTGCTTACTCAGTAGAGATGCATTGTATTCCGTGATATTAACACTCCCACCTCTCTTGGGTCGAGATGTCCACTTATTGCTCATCGCGTGAATTGGATCTGCTGGGCGAAGATCTCACACGGTATTGGTACTACAGGTGTATACTCTTTCTAACAGCATCTTTTTGTATGTATGTTGACCTGTGGCACTGCAGCATTCAAGTGGATGTTGCCATTGGTTACGAGCTGGAGGTGCTTGCAGAGTGGGCGATAGACGGTTTAAACAGCAGGTTTATGTAAGGACAGAGGAAGTCATCTTGACTATTTCTTTTATCTCAGCTGTTTTTGTTCCGCTCTTCAGGAGCAAAGACCATGTTTCTGGGTGATGTATTTTCAGTTTAACTTCTTACATTGTTTAAACATACACTGTATCAGTAATAACTATAAATAAGAGGAAAAACAAATACAACCAAATATCTCCAACTTCAATTGAGAAAAAAAGATGTCTATGTTAAGTGGAAACATAAATGTAAATATCTATATCTGCAAACATAAGAATATATCAATATCTCTGCAAACAGCTCATAATCAGCCAATTGACATATAGGTCAGGCGCTTGTGTCCGTCTGAATATTAGCATTTTAGATTTAATTTGGGGGATAAAGGCAAAGTAACTCTGACACACAAAGTAGGCTGTGACGGAAAATAAACTAGAACTCATACAATCCAATGAAATAAGGAGGTTATTGTCGACTCATATCCTTCGGGACCAGATGAATCTGGAGCATCCAGCTCATGGGACAAGTAGTTCCAGTTCACTGAGAGCTGCAGGTATCAGCGGCAGCAGTTAGAAACTGGGGCTACATTTAGATCTGGGCTCATCACTGACGTTATAGTCGTCGGCCAGTGCTGGAAATAGCCGGACTAATTATCCAGCACAACGTTTCTCAAACAGTCATTAACAAATTCTTCCATGTTGAAAGCTGCCAACTCATAGCATTTAACATGATTTCAAGCATTATATTTATGCTGCCTCCACCAGCTGATAGGGTTTTGTGAAGTGGAGTCTCAACAAGTGAACTATCAGTTTCATAAGTCTTTTTTGAGTTTTCCTTGTAGGCTCTCAACAGTCATTGTCTCTCAAGTTAACTTGTTTTTCTGTTTTTAGGGACCAGCAGCCTCCGAAAAATGGCCTCTACAGAGGTAAGGACATCACAAACTGCCTCACTGAATTGACAAAACACTTCTGCATTATGCATAGTCCCAAGTTATGGAAATGTTTATCCAGTCAACTCCGTGGAGGTAAGCGGAACAGGTTTACAGAGTTAACGCTTGCGTTCATGCTGTCGTCATCTGTCTGAGATGTCTGGCACTGAAAGCTTTCAATGTTTCCTGCAAGTAAGAGACTGGCCTTTACTGCCGCAGTGACAACAGGTGAAAAATGGAAAAAGCATGTGCGTGGCAGTTTTTTCTTGCAGAGTTTGTATACTGTCAGTAGCAAAATGAGTCAACAATGAAGCAATAAACTCCCAAACGTTGTTACTGTAAGTAGGGTTGGGCCTACACTCATTACAATGTTGAGCCAAACACACACACACACACACACACACACACACACACACACACACACACACACACACACACACACACACACACACACACAAACACAAACACACATACACTATTTACATAAAACATATTTCAATGTTTCCCCCTCCTCAGGTGCCTGGCTCTTCTAGCACAACCCAGAGTATGAAGAAGACCATTGGACACCGGGGCGTCGAGACCTCCACAGGAGAGACCACCTATAAAAAGGTTAGGGGTGGATGGGGGTCAGTGACACGGGTTTGTTGACACCGTCAGCACAGAGAAGCAGAGGTGAAAAGTGGAAAAAAGAACCAGTGTGCACGCCCATATGTTTGGTGTAAATGTTCTAAAATTAGTTCTGAAATTCCTCCCACTAGACGCCCAGAAATAGTGAGTAAAACAGCAGAAATCTCTGAGAGCAAGAAGTTGTTGGTTCCAGTGCTAACTCTCTCTCTCTCTTCCTCTCCAACCTTTCTAGACCACGTCATCTGCCCTGAAAGGTGCAATCCAACTGGGTATTGCTCACACTATTGGAAGTTTAAGTCAAAAAGCAGAGAGGGATGTTCTAATGCAGGACTTTGTGGTGGTCGAAAGCATCTTTTTCCCCAGGTTGGTAGCAGAAGTCCTTGAAATAACATAGTAATCTTTTAGTTTCATGAAATGTGATGGCCCCCCCCCCTGTCTTTTTCTCTGTCTCTCATATTTTTCAGTGAAGGCAGTAACCTGACACCCGCTCATCACTACAGTGACTTTCGCTTTAAGACCTACGCTCCTATTGCCTTTCGTTACTTCAGAGAACTGTTTGGCATTCGGCCAGATGACTATCTGGTCAGTACTTACACCAGACACACACATCCAGGTTTACGAAAAGTGTTTTTGTCACCCCAAATTGAAATGGCAGCATATATATGTAGTCGAACAACTTCGATAAAGTTACTGTGTATTCAGAAATCAGTGGCCTAGAAGCACCATCATTATGCAACTATTATTTGCGCTCATTCCAAAAAAAGCCTTTATTTTGCATATATGTCTTTTTTTTTCTCCACTGTCAACCTCTTTACAACCACTTGGGGTTTTTAGAGTCACTGATGTAGTTAAATTAGAGTTCTGGATATGCCGCCATGTTTTGAATGGATACTAACGCTGACTCCACTTCCTCTCGAAGTATTCTCTGTGTAACGAGCCACTGATCGAGCTGTCTAATCCCGGAGCCAGTGGATCAATCTTCTACGTCTCTAGTGATGATGAGTTCATCATCAAGGCCGTTCAGCACAAAGAGGCTGAGTTCCTCCAGAAACTCCTGCCGGGATACTTCATGGTGAGCCTGGATTGAGTGTTTCCTGTATGAATGATTGTTATTGCAAGTAGGAGCAAGAGTTTCTTTCCAGTTCAAGTGTTTCGAACCTCAAATATCTTTTTCCATTTTCCTGCTCCCTTGTAGAATATAAACCAAAACAAGCGCACCCTGCTGCCCAAGTTCTATGGACTGTACTGCGTTCAGCGCGGGGGCAAGAACATCCGTATGGTAGTGATGAACAATCTTCTCCCTCGGATAATTCCCATGCACCTCAAATACGACATGAAGGGCTCCACCTACAAGAGACGAGCCTCTCCTAAAGAGAGAGAAAAGGCTGTTCCCACTTACAAAGACTTGGACTTCATCGAGGACTTGCCCGACGGTCTGCTGCTGGAATCTGACAACTACAATGCTCTGTGCAAGACTATACAGAGGGACTGCTTGGTGAGTCACAGAGACACTTACTACCCTAACCCCTTATACCTAACCCCAGAGAGTTATTGTTGTTCACTCAAGCTTAGCTCAATATATTATTATTATTATTATATTATTGCAAAATGGATTATAACATAAACCAGAAGTTGATAATTATTTTCTCCGGAGGAAAAGTTTGATACTGTAAACCATGTGTATTGAGGTATGGATCTAGGATCAATATGCTATACAGACACTCAGAACCCGATGACATCTTCTAAGTTTGTAACAATGGAAAACATCACAATTTATATGCCGCAAATTTCCTCAACCCAGGAAATAACGCGCTCAATACAGACCATTAAGTCACACAAATCTACCAATGTTATTAAACCACTGAATGTAACATTAATATTAGTGTGAAAATGTGCTCTCTTTTTTTAACGATTAAATTAGAAAGTATAGTGTACATGCTCCTATTTGAGGGTGTTACTGTCCTTTCCAATTCTGATGTCTGAGTGTGTGTGATTGTGTGATTGTGCCCATGATACAATGTGCGTACTGTACTTTCCCTATTTGATGGCCGTGTCACTCTATGTTTCATTTAGCTATTACAGAGTTTCAAGATCATGGATTACAGTCTGCTGGTGGGCATCCACAACATGGACCAGGCCAGTCGGGAGCGAGAGCGCAGTGGGGGCTATTCGGGGGACAGCGGTGGGTCAGAGGGAGCTGTGACTCCAGACCAGCGCCGGCCGCAAGCCCAGAAGAGTCTGTACTGTACAGCCATGGAGTCCATCCAGGGGGAGGCTCGAGGGAAGGGAGCTTTAGATTCAGAAGACCAGTGAGTCATGTAGCTGAGCTCATCGCAAGCTTTTTATCTGGTGTGTCATCTGTGACTGGCCCTGGACAATTGATTTAAATCTTGTTGCTTCTCTGGCCTTGTTCTTCCAGCATGGGTGGTATTCCAGCTCGTAACAATAAAGGAGAGAGGTTGCTGATCTACATCGGCGTCATCGACATTCTCCAGTCCTACAGGTCAGTGTAGTATCACTTCCTCGCTTAAACGTTTGTTCTTCATTCATGAGCAAGCCTTCCACCTACATTGCCGATTTACATAACTCGCAGTAAATGGTTTTCTTTTCTCTTCTTATTCAGGTTCATTAAGAGGTTGGAACACTCCTGGAAGGCTTTGGTCCATGACGGGGTAAGAGAATACACACCAAATGTTCTATGAAAGAACAGATCAATAAGCAGACGAATTGAGCACAGTGGGTCAGAGTAGAAGTATTAATTGATATAAATAGTGTTGATATAAAAGCTTACTGAAGACTGTTCAAAACCTAATGAAAAGTTGTGCTTGCTGCTGATGTGATAGCACGTAAACTAAAAAATGTTAGTGTATGTGTCAGGTGCTAATGGCTGTGTTGCTTTTTCACTACTTCAGGACACAGTTTCAGTTCACAGACCTGGCTTCTATGCAGAGCGTTTCCAGCAGTTCATGTGCAGCACAGTATTTAAGAAAATTCCACGTAAGTAGGCATTTATGTGCTTAATGTCCATTTAATTGACATTTTATAAATGTCTTGTCCTATCCACCTAAACGCTCTCTGTCTTCTTTAGTAAAACCATCCCCATCTAAGAAGAGTCGTAGTGGAGGTCAGGGAGGTCTTAGGAGGGCCCCCACCCTCGGAGGTCCCACCCCGCTCTCCAGCGCAGCAGGGCAGATATCTCTCGACTCCAGACTGATGTACCACAGCCACTTCAAAAGCACAGAGTCAGAAGCCGACAGTGGTAAGAGCTGAGGCATCCAGAAATTGTCTGCATTCTATCAGTGCGCACACTGGATATACTGGTGTTGAAAGTTATGATAAAAATGTTTTCAGGCGTGCTGTCGGGCAGATCTGATCTCGTTCTGAGGAGCCCTCCACTAGACAACCCTGCTGACAGTGAGGCCAACCTCTCCACCTCATCACTAGGCAGCACAGGAGTCGCCTCCACCTCTCCTCCCCTGCGGTAAAGATGACAATAATAATAATGATAATAATAACTTTAATTGTATAGCACTTATCTTAACACGCTTCTAAAGTGCTTCACAAAATCCATGGCAAAAATAAATACAGTAAAGTTCCCATATGTAATATATTACCTTTGTTCTTCCATCTTATTATTATCATCTCATTATTATTCTTTGCTCCGTTTCTCTGCAGCTCTGTTGGAGTGGACGTGCACAAATCCGCAAACACTGACCACGACCGGGGTGATAACCACAGGTACAGAATGCAGTTAAAGAAAAGGAAGAACAGCATTTTTCTCACTTGTGTTGGAGGTTGTGTCTCACTAACCATTTCTTTTTTCTGTGTCAGTTTTGGCGAAGAAGAGGCTGCAGATAATTCCCGCAACCTCTCTGGAAATGAAGATGTAGTTTCACTATCAGACATCATCCCAGAGACAAACATCTGTTTTGTAAGTATAAACAATGATACATAAATCTGATCTTGAATTTTATTTATGCTTTTATTTTGGCGTCTGTCAGTAGTAGCTGCACATTTCTTATCATAATCCTTGTATTGCTTCTTTCTTTACAGTAAAAAAATCGACACGGTGCAATCCTAGAATGAGGCGTTTCTGGCCTGGTCAGAGGTGGAAGTAAGGATGAAGAGAACAAGCATCCAAAGCAGACCCTCCGTTGCACCTGCGATGTTGTCTCACCCTATACGTACAGTATATGCAGGGGTCATTGGATGATGCTTGGAGGTGCAGCGGAGGTCACAGCGGTGTTTAAAGCAAGGACTGGAACAATAAGGAGCCAGTGTGCGGTAGGGCCTGAGACTTTCCCCGCCACCAACAAAGTCGCTGTGTGTACACTATTTCCACACCTGCCACAAAGCCCCATTGCCTTTATTAACACCTTGGGGACAAAATAAAGGACCCTGAATTGGAAGCTTATGAATAGCTTTGGCAGGGGTTCTCCTTCATCTTTGCAACATGACAGTCTGCTGCAAGGTAAACATAGAATCAAAATAATTACTTGTATATAATGAAAAAGCCCCCTTGTCACCAGTGGATGGTGAAGACAGTCAAATTCTCCAGAAGAGTCTTGTTTGTGCCCATTTTTCACAGCAAGAAGAGACGTGAGTGGGCACAGACAGCCTTTCAGCAGGAATACACACACTTAAAGAGCACATGGAGGGCATAGCCTGCGTTTATAGGAGCGAGTATTTTCCTGTCTAAATGGGTTCACATTTCTGCGGCTCACACTCACATCAGCGCATGTCCATAACCCCTCGGCATGCCTCATGTTCAGGGGGGAAATCTGGGCTATCAGTGGTCATTGTTCGAATCAACACTTGCTGCTGTCAACTCTGCAATCAAGTATGCATTTCAGTTTTTTTCCTGGTTGTGGATGGACAGTATTTGTTTGAAGTCAGACTTTTGAAACGCTGAAGGAATGGGTTGAACCAGATCCCTACGGTAATATAGTTTCACGGTTTGTGATCAGATATTCTGCTGGAAGCCACGGTGGTGCTGCAAAGGTCCAACCAGATCTTGCCGTTGCTGAATGTACATTAACGTTTTTTTTTCTTTTTCTAATTTCATAGAATGTGTCTTAACATGGCAGATCACATAATTACAACCCTGAAAATCTCCCCCTCTGATGTGACCATATGTGCTGGAGTATAAATGAACACGGAAAGATGAGGTGTCGACAGCGCTGCTGAACAGTAGATCCTGTCATATGGTATAAAGTTAATAGAACAGTAATATCCAAGCTTCTATCTGTCATGTGTGTGCCTTTACATGTTTGCTCCGCCCCTAACGTGATGTATAACTGACATTTTCAAAGGTTCGTGTCGTAGTTGTTCAGAGAAACCTGCCTTATCACTACAGCTGACGTCATCAAACTGCCATTTGTATGTCTGGACCAACTCATCAGTTGTCAGGGTTTAAAAGGAATTTCCTATTTTAATGCAAACACTAGTACAATCCCTTTCGGTCACATCCATGTTGAGTGTTCAGTCACTCTTCTGGCATCAGACAGAACAGATCTGGGTCTAATTCATTTCTGCTGGTTACAGAAATGACACACGGCCGCATCCACTCTCGGACCAATATTACCAATCATGTGTAAAACTGTTTTTTTGTAGGTGGTCTTACTCAACCTTTAACTTGGGAGTTCATAATTCAGCGGGATTTTCATAAAGTATCTATCTTATTGTTTAGAGCACTAAACAAGCCCCAGATGTTGCTGAAAACTTTGTACCCCAGAAGTAATTTCCGATTCAAATATTTGAATCGTAGCAGAACTCAAGATCTTAGACATGGTCTAATTTTATGAATTTATCTTCATGTCCGTTAAGCACATGCAGCAGAGAGGGAGGAAATGTGAGTTATGAATATAGAAAGAAGGAAAATGACTCATTGATGCACAGTTGAGGATTCAGAAGACTTTTGTATTAAGAGCCAGCCACGGCACCAAAGAAAAGAGTAGGGAGTTCCTGTGAATGTTCAGGATCCAGTACAGATGACAAAGAAGAAATAAGACACTCCTGAACTGATTTGTTTTATATGGTAATAACACTGGGTTGACCTGTGTTTTGAATCTATTATTAAACTGGATGCGTGTTTTTATTTTTATTTACATTTTTTGGTCAATGATTTTATGTCTGATAGGCTGTTTCTGATATAAACCTGGACCCAGAAGATTTATTTTTTTTTCTCAAAAAACGAATTTAACCTTGGCCTGAAACATTTCAAGAGATATCTCCACATTCCTGTGAAATCCTGTGAGAAGTTCAATTTGCTGCAGTCGTGGTAGCTCTTAGAACCCATTATTTACCACCCTTTGTATAGTTAGGCGAATGTACTTGAAATTTATTAGTTCTGATATTATGCCGAAATGTAAAATGCTGGTTTCCTCAAAACAGATCAGTTTAAAGTTGTATTTAGTCGGTTGAGAGTCAAACCGCGGCCAAAGAAAAACACTCCCCTGAAAAATCTTATTTAAAAAAATAATCAGATTATATTTTGTGGCTGCTTGACTTTTGATGCTTTATGTTGTCATTTTTTTTTAATGGGTGGTAGTGGTACTGTGTAACTGCTGGATGCAGACCACTTGTGGCGTAGTTGTAATGTACTACTCCAGTGGCACAAGACAAACGTCATCCTCCGGTGCTTAAAGGGCACTCAGCATCAACACTACAAAATATTGGAAGTAATGCAATATGAACCACAATCTGCCACCTCTCAGCTCTAAGAAGTGTATTTATTAATATGATTGCTGGTTGTAGGCTGAAATGACAAAGTTGTGTTATGTAGACGATTGTACGTATACTGTAAACTGACAGAAGGATGTCTAAAACTTTATAGCGTGTGTTGCCTGTGAAGGGGGACGATTTGACAATTTGACTTTTTATAATTCATGTTTAGATTGTGATATGATAGATATATTCTCTCCATGATGATTCTGGGTCGTTCAGCTCCCATGCATTTTTCTACATGAATGTTTCACGTGGCTCACGAGCCAACGTCGCTGGTTGTCCTATATGCTTCAATTACTATATTTCTACTGTGTATAAAATGTGTATATGTACATATAGGAGTCACGGAAATGCCTTCTCATGCAACATGTGCTGCCTGTCCCCCCCCCCCCCCGCCCTGCCATGTTTCAGTTATGTGGTGGTGATGTTTTCATGTCGGATTTTAAAAGATTAAACATATTTTCTAAATCTTGGTTTTGATCCCCCTCATTCACAAGTGTTGTCTTATTACATGGTATCAGGAGTTTTGTGTGTACAACAAGGAATACAACCACAATTTGAAGTAACTAGAAAGATTTTAATAATCTCTACAGTTCTAATTATTCACATGATAGTGGATGTTGCAACAAATGTGCTGACTAGCCATTCATTCACTATTTTACACCATGTTACACACTAGATTGGTCATCTTCCACATAAACCTGCCCTGAGATTACATAATCCAGGGACCTCCAGTTGAACACATTGCCTGGGGTGAAGCATCTGTCCTTCATATAGCGTTTTATCTCAGAGTCAGGGATGACGTAGTTCCACATGTGGACTTTAGCCATCATACCAATAAAAGACTGATCTGCGTCAAAGCCCCCACCATAGCTGTCTTGTTCTTGACCCAAGATAATGCTGGGCTTTCCTTTGATGGGCTGTCCAGATTTGATGAATCTCTTGATGGTTGGCATGCCGTCCACCCACAGCTGAGCCAAGCCATTCTCAGAGCGCCAGGTAGCACACATGGAGTGCCACGTGTTTGGAGGAAATGACAGCGACAGGAAGTCTGTGCCGCCGTCCTGGGCGTGCATCCTGATCACGTCTTCTGAATTGATCTTAAAGAGCACAAAGGCATTGTTGTGCGACGCTGTAGACAAAGAGAAGAGGGCGTAGTTCTTTTTGACATCTGTGAGGAACCTGAAGAGAACAACCAGCTGTAAGAAACCGATGGAAACAGCTCTACATACATTCCCCGCAAAAAACATGCTTTAATATTACACCACCTGAGACAGATGGTCACCGAGTTGAACTCAGTATGATTTGTGAGGAGGCTGATACGATCAACTTTGCTCTCCTTGGAGAAGACGAACACTTTACCCTCCAGATCTGCAGTGGTGGAAAATCGAACAGTGAGTCAGAGGAGGAGAGTGAGAAAGAATATTGACCATGTTACCAAACATAAACTGAAGAATTGTGGTTACATTTGACCAATCAAATGCTGCTTTATGCTTACAAAGTTCTTTAACTGAACAAAAAGTGACGACGTACCGATGGGTTCTGCGAAACATGTTGATATCAGGACCGTCAAAAGTAGAAGTTTCTCCATCTAAGAATTCAAAGGGTCTCTTTTAGTATCACTGAAAATAGGAAATCATTTTTGCAGTCATTTTATGATCACAAAAATCCCTTTCATTCATTAATTACTTTATTATCACAGCCTGGGAGCCTGTGTAGGTTCCAAGCACCATGTTTTTTTTGTATGACAGCAAATTCTAAATAAAGTCCACAAAAGATAGGGTACGATTCAAACAGAAAATGCATTTGAAAAACGATGAGATTCAAGGTTTGTAGAGTATCTTTTACCTTGTGGTCTGGCAAGTGTCAGCTATGTGTGGATCGCCTGGATGCTCCCGTTCTGGGTCGTCTGAGCTGCTTAAATTGCTCTGCTGTAATCTTAATGGACTGTGGACTCTTTCCCAATTGTTAGGTACATCAAACAAAAAATGTGTCCTCTTTTAGCATGAGATACCCATTGGCACTGTTGGGGCACAATCTATTCTAATTACACAAATGCATCATCGTCTTTGCCCTAATGTCCCAGGGAGCATGCCCCTGAAGAACAAACATATCCACTGTGTGCGTAATCACTCACTTCTCAAATTGCAGGCCACTAAATAGTGAGTTTGCCATTTTGTAGTGCTGTCCAAATGTTTCATGAGATTTTGCAAACCCTATATAGTGGACTCAAAGCATCTTTTAGTGTACAACTGACGGTCACTAACCTAGCAACACACACCATTATTCATTGCGCTCAGTGGTGAGGGAAGTATTTACAGTTTATTAAGTAAAAGCACTAATGAATAGAATATTTACTCAAGTTAAGGTAGAAATACCACATTAACTTGTAGCTTATTCCCTAACTCGAAGGTCTACTACAGGGGTCTCAAACTCAAATTACATCGGGGCCGCTGGAGGCAGTATCTGGGTGAGGCTGGGCCGCATCAGGTATTCCACAAAAAAAAAAACTTTGCTAAAAAAATCCAAACTTCTCTAATGTCATTACTAACTGTTATTTAACTTCAATGGGTTTTTCTGAACATGAATAGAATATTGAAGAACACGAACGGTTCTTGTAAACATGGCTTCTCTTGCCTACTTCTTGCTGCCAGAGACCTGGCAGCGCTTCCTCTCACATAGCTGAGCCACATTTGGCTTGAGGGAGGAAGCAGTTGAGACCCTCAGTATGGCTTGAAGATGATCATCAGTAAGCCTGGACCTGTACCTGGACTTATTGAAGTTCAAGGTGGAGAAGAGCTTTTCACACAAATATGTGCTCCAAAAAAGGCACATGGTCCGCTTGAACATTCGGGAAAGCTCAAGGAAGCTGAGGTTCAATTCTCACAAAAATTGCCCAAGCTTGTCTTCCTTTCCACTCACCTCCCTGAACTTGGCTTTGAGGTCAGAGTTGCACTGCAGGCCAATGAGCTCCATTTGAAGCACAGAAGGGGCATCTTGCACATCAAAGGAGAAGGGATCCGCAAAATTTTTGTAAAAGTCGCTCTGTGCGTCTTGAAGTCTGCAAATCTATGATCAAATTCCTCCTGTAGCCTCACATTTTTCTATACATGTTTGTGCTTACTTTGTGCCGGCGTGTTGGCTTGCCTGCGTTCTGGGACTTATTTGAGCAGATCCGGTACCTCTCGTATCGAAAAAAATATGAATATTAAAAAAAGTTTTTTAAGAAATGATTAAAATAAAATATAACAATATAATGTAATCACTAGAAAATTACGGAGCCCCTGTTGACATTGGTGGATGAAATACTAATTTGTGGCCACGCAACAACAAGATAATCTAATAAATTATATATAAAGCTTTCTTAACAATAGCATCACAATTTCATAAAATAATAACAAATGCAGACTTCTAAGATGAACCAAAATAACTAGCACATCGTCATGTACAGTCCGTGGCTCGGTGCGTAAATGTCACCACCAGAGGATGAGGGAATTGAATTCATTAAAATTCATCCACACATATCAGGTGTAAACAGGGCTGGACTGGGAGAACAAAACGGCCCGGGCATTTTTTGGCTCAGACCGGCCCACATAATTAGCCGAGCAAATCTGCCATTAAATTGACGTAACTTATGTCTTCTAAATGTCTTAAAGTAGCTCATATTAAAAGTACTTAAGTATCAAAAGTATCTGGTGTTGAAATGTACTTAAGTATCAAAAGTACAAGAACTAAAATAAAAAATGCAAAGCTCTTTTTATAGTAGGTCTATACAGACACAAAACAACCCAAAATGTTTCTCCTCAAGATTTATCTCAACTGACTGAAAAATTACAACAACAATATGCATATAATGTATAATTTTACCAATTTTGAACCCTAGATGCTGAGGTTCAAATAGTAATGGACCAGTGCATCTAGAGACAACAAAGAATTAACTATAAACAAGTGCCTCTTGTGTCTGCCCAAGAACATTAATAAACCGCAGTATAACCACTAAAACATTCTGTAAATATCACTAAACATGGACCTCTCATCAGTAGCAAGAGTGATACACAATGCCCCTTATGATAACTCAGCAAAGGGAAACCAGATCTAGGCACACAAAATAAGACACTATCTCTTATCCTATTCTAGAGGAAGTAAAAGTCGTAACAAGATTTCTGAAGGTGAACCTGCGGAGGGATAGACCAACCCCCCCCCCCGACGGCAAACACGCCACCGGGACCTGCACATCTCAGGAGGGAGGGGGCAGCGAGTGAGAGAGAGAGAGAGAGAGAGAGAGAGTGAGAGAGAGAGAGGGGGGGGTGCGCCGTGGGTAGAGGCGTGCGACGCCAACCTCCGCTGCTCAAGTAACGAGCCAGTTTGGAGAGTGTATTGAAAATTGAAAATGCGCGCTCACATGTCTGCCTCCACTCGCTCATCATTGTCGAGTCCTCCTCGCTCGTCTCCCGGCGCACCTGCTGCTGCTGGGCTGGTGAACCCGGCACCACATAGGTCCGTCTATTTGGCATATTTAGCAGCCTCCACCTCCAGAGACTTCTGCTTTTTTTCCCGATGCTTCTCAGCGCCACCCGGGCGTTTTTTTACTCTTATTATCCATTAAGTTAAGTTTCTGTCTCAGCAGCAGCCAGTCCCGCGACTCCCGCCCCCGGTTTGTATTGTGATTGACAGCACTGTCAGGGCTCTCTGAGCCTGTCAGCCCATGATTGATTGACAATGACAAACAATAGACCAATAATATGTGTCGATGCTGGCAACACACTGCTAGCCCTCTGTAGCCAATTGGCCGGCCCAATTGGAGGGAATTTAGAGAGGAAGAAGAGAAAAAAAACAAAAACAACAACATAGCGGACCAGACCGGCCCACATTGGGTCAACGGCCCACCGGGATTATGCCCGGTATGCCAGATGGCCAGTCCACCCCTGGGTGTAAATAATAATGTAAACAGCCCAGACTGTAAAATGTAGATATTAGCTCAATGACGTGTTATAAACTGCTGCGGTTTAGAATAATCTGTCTGCGTAAAGGAGCTCCAAAACCTCACAGCGTGTGCGTAAAGGAGCCGTGGTGTCCCTTGAATTTGCTTCAATTTAACAAATTGTGTGTGTGTGTGTGTATGTGTGTGTGTTCCGTTCCGCTGGACACAGAAGTCGCCTTTGCTCAAGACGCCACTTTATTAATCACTGACATAAAGACTGATACCGTCACTGCAGTATAGCCTAAATAAGTCCCACTGCATTGTAAGTGGCATGTGTGTGCTGTTTTAAGCGGCGTTTTATGTGCGTTCCGGGACCTGTGCTCGTCGTACCTGCGCTGTGATATGTACTTAGCGTTCCGGCACCTTGTGATTTACAAATGAAGCACTGGATACATCATGACCTGCGCGAAAGAGGGCGGAAAACTATGAATTTCACCCTCCTGCACCGCACATCCAAAGCCACTCTTTTCTCTCCCGGCTCTCTCTCTCACTCACTCTCACACGTACACACACACACACGACCCCGCCCCCCATGTCACTCACTTGCATGCTGCGTTCACTGGTCAGGAACACAGTAGGAAACCAGAATATCATAACATTGTCCCACACAGCAGCTAACAGCGGAGCTGCTACAATGTTTGTGCGGGCCGCACTAACATTAAACTTTCATATTAAGGTGGGGGCCACAAAATATCGTCCCGCGGGCCGCAATTGGCCCGCGGGCCGCGAGTTTGAGACCCCTGCTCTAACCCATAGATTGCTCTAACCGCAGTCTGTCACTGCAGCATGTCTGTTCACACAGGGATCCCATCCAGGAGGATGTTTTAGATGCTGGCATGCCTGTCCACGGAGCCATGGATGCAAAAGTCACATCAGCAAATGTCTCTACTATGCTGCCAAAATGAGTACGTTTTTATACTTCTCTTTGTATGCATAATGCTGCTATGAGGAACTGTTGTGAGGTTGTTGTTGACAAGGTTTGTTTTTCTCAGTCAACTCGCCATGGCCGACCTCCGACACCCAACGGGACAGGTTCTGTTTGCGACTTGGATTGCTGCTCTGGCTGGATTCGCTGCATGGTATCTGATGTGATCCCGCCTCCAGCCTGTCATTTTGCTGCTGAGAGAGGGAGAGAGGGAGCGGGAGGAGAAACATTGAAGGAATAAATGAATAAAAAAAACAAAAACAAAAAAAACCTGCGTGCGCAATTCCTGCGCAATGGGCTTCTGCGCAGGATGTGCGCAGTAGGTTTCTGATGTGCGCAATTTAATTAAAATTTTAATTAAATTAATTACATTTTTTTTATACATTTAATTTGAAATGGTTATACTTAATTTTTGTTTTTAAATTTACATATTATTAGATCTTGTGCAATGAATAGGTGGTGGAAGTCCTGCCAACACAACAGCCTGCCAAACTTACCCATGAGTTCGGACCCAGCTCCTGTGTCCACTGGTGTCCTGGTTCCACCCATGGCAGCGTAGTGGCGTGGGGCTGGTTCCTCCCTGCGTCCTAGGGAGCGCATTTCTCAGCTGGTTCAGGGGTAAATGATGCTGGTCTTCACAGGTGACTGACCTACGCAAGCCTGTAGCCGCCCCCCACAGGAGATTATGTGCTTGTGTGTGTGTGTGGCCGCTGGGCTTCCCGGTTCTTCCCGGCATTACGCTGCTGGTGAACATGGGCGAGGAAATGAGGCGGACCGCTTTTCGCGGCGCTTCTACATCCGGTGTGTCCCGGGGTTAGAGGATGATGGTGTGACATTATATATATATATTGTTTTACATTGCATATGTCACGTCGTGTTAATTCAGTCCAGGGCCCTAAGCGAGAGCCCCCTTTTTCCGTGTTGCCCCTGGTCCTTTGAAGGTCTGTGAACACCCCTGATCCTGTGGAGCCCACAGAGCTAAAAACACGTGCTATTAACTCACACTTAGATTAAGTCAAACTGCTGGAGTTCACATTTATCTCACCGGTATTTATATCTCATCTTTTGCTCTTCACAAGAAAAGACTTCATTACCCAGAAACCACCACGTCGACGTAGTGGACATCGGACGTCAAGATGGGGCTTGAGAGCACTATGGTCTGGTAAGGAGACGGAAACACGTTTAAAGTTACTGAGTTGACTGACGGTGAGACACCAGTGAGATACATGACGTGTGGACGTGTGCAGCTTGTCCTGGTGTCGACACCCAGGTGGCTCAGGTTCACACCATGTATTTAACACTGAAGAAGCTCGGGCTATCCCCTGAGTCACCTAGCTAACAGCAGCTAGCTGTAGCTTCCAGAACAAAGCTAACCAGCCGCCTCACAAACAAGCTCCGGACATTTTATCACGTTACCTCCACATTCGCGCTAACCGGTGTGGTTGTGCTGTTTGTGTTCGTGAATCTCACCGGCAGAGGAATCGTGGTTGAATCTAAATGTCTTTTTGTTTATCCGGTTAGCATTAGCTAGCTAACAAAACCTGTCACCCATGATGGGTCTGTTGTTGCCTTTACTTGATCAACATGATGAACCAGCGATAACATTATTCAGTCATGTTGTTCTAGCTATAAAAAAACAAAACAATGACACAACAGTAATTTGTTTTAATCACAAGCACTGTACAGCTGGTTTATTACATTAATTTACATTGTGGTATTGTTTTCATTGGGGCTGCATCGTTTTTTATGGTTAGATCATTGTTTTTGTTATATTTTCAGTCATTTGACATTAAAGAAATAGTGAAATTACCCATTATATTATCCCTAAATGTGAAAGATAGTTATTAAGAGTATCAAACAACCTAAAGCTGATATTATTTGCTTCTGAGAATTTGATATTAAAAATGTTTGACATTGCTGCTTGATAACCTTATTCAGCCACTAATCCTTTTTTTCGAAACTGTTGTCAATTGACCCAATGATCCAATCGTTTCTCTTTATAATCACAGAGGTAAAATATATGTATTGTAAATGGATATACAACGAATATTTGTCCAATCTAGGGCTGGGCAACAATATTGACTGATCTGAAAACGTTTATCTTCAGATAATTTGTGTCCATATCATCCAGTTCTAGTCCAATCTGTGTGTGTGTGTGTCTTTTCTGAAGTGATCATTAACCTTGTTGTTTATGCTCCTTAGTGTGGACAACAGTGAGTACATGCGAAATGGAGACTTTCTGCCCACCAGGCTGCAGGCTCAGCAGGATGCAGTTATCATTGTGTGTCACTCCAAGACCCGCAGCAACCCTGAAAACAACGTGGGCCTCATCACCATGGCAAAGTAAGAGGCAGTGTGTTTGAATCGGTGTAGTGACATTAAATATATGATAATCTAATAACAGAAGTGTGTTATGGCTCTGTGCAGCAACTGTGAGGTGCTGACCACACTGACTCCAGACACGGGGAGAATACTGTCCAAGCTGCATGCTGTGCAGCCCATAGGAAACATCAGCTTCTGCACGGGCATCCGGGTGGCACATGTGAGTTTGTGATTAACACTACATAGTGGGAAAGTACCACTAGAGGAGCTGGAAAAAAGGAACACAAAGCTGAAATTTAGGAACACGTAGACAGATCAGTTAAAGTTGCTGCTGTAAATCAGTTGAGTCCCAGTATGCCATTCCAGTGATCCAAATACAATATAGTCTGCTTATTGTAATGCCTCACACCTGTTCTTTCCATGCCATGGTATGCAACATGTCTGTGGTGAAAAAGAGTTTAATCTTCTGATTGTCACTCAAGTGCATTTTGTCAAGTCACACGGTTCTTATCTTTTTATTCACCATGTTTCTTTCTGCAGTTGGCATTGAAGCACAGACAGGGCAAAAACCACAAGATGCGCATTATTGCGTTTGTTGGAAGCCCAGTTGAAGACAACGAAAAAGAAGTGAGTTAAATCAATCGGTGTGGGTTTTCCATATTATTTGTTGTCATGTATTTCTCGATAGACTTTCATATCATTCTTTAAAGATTTGGATTTGGAGGTATACAGTAATTGGGATACATTATTAAAAGTGCCTCTTCAGTTATACCTCTTTCTCTTTTCATGTAGCTGGTCAAAATGGCGAAGCGTCTGAAGAAAGAGAAAGTCAACGTGGATATCATTAACTTTGGAGAGGAGGTATTTTTTCATTGAAGCACAACGCACACAGACACAACCTCTTAAATATGTACTATTTCATATATTTTATCAAAAATATTTGGTGCTCCACACGCCCACCCTCTTACTCTTCCTTGCAGGAGATGAACACAGAGAAGCTGACGGCCTTTATCACCACACTGAATGGTAAAGAAGGTGCAGGCTCCCACCTGGTCACAGTACCTCCAGGCCCCAGTCTGGCTGATGCCCTGCTCTCCTCACCCATCCTGGCTGGAGAGGGAGGTGCAGTGCTAGGCCTGGGCGCCAGTGACTTTGAGTTTGGAGTGGATCCCAGTGCAGACCCGGAGCTGGCCTTGGTAAGAGAGCAGGGGAAATGTCAATTTCTTCAGGATGTTGCAATCGCAGTATTCGAATCATCATCTTGAAGATTTTGTGACCTTGCAACTTTCACCCTTCGTAGCAGTCCCCCACACAAAACTGGAAGCCAAACATATTGATGTCAAACTTGCTTTCTTGTTGCTGGAGATGGAGACATCATTCACCAAACAAAAATAATACTAAAGAGCCGGTGATGCAGTTGGCTGATAAATCCAAACGCACAATTGAAAGTCATTGGTTGACTGTGAAATATTGTAAAATCAAGGCCATATAGATTAATGCTTGCCCGTTTCCATGACCAAACTTGTCGCTGTCACATGCTACCTTTAGGCACAAATGTCTTAGTACAAACCAGTCGATAGGGGACTGCCTGTAAAAGTGCTTTGTCACTAATGGTGGGTGGGTGTGCTTACATATCACAAATTGTAATCTTTTAGATTTGCCTGAAGTGAAATCATGCATTTTAGGCTGCAGCAATCCCAAAAGAATCATACATTCCTGGAGGGAAAAAAAACTATAATAATTACTTGTAGTATGTATTTGTGTCAGTCATGCTATACTTCAATTTCATTCATGATATATTTATATTATTATTTATATTATGATTCATTTCTTCCTCTTCTTTTTTGCGCTAGGCTCTGAGGGTGTCTATGGAGGAGCAGAGACAACGGCAGGAGGATGAAGTTCGCAGAGCCGGTGTTACAGCTGCTGATGCTGGCATTTCCTCTCCTGTCGCAGATGGTAGGAAAAAATGATTTTGCCCATTTCCTTTCATTTTTGCCGACATGTGGTTTAAAGCGTGTGTTGACATGGCATATTTTTCTTTTTGTTTCAGAGTCTGAGGATGCCCTCCTGAAGATGTCTGTTCCACAAACAGAGTCCTCCACACCTGCTTTACCAGACTTCAGCCGCATGACAGAGGATGAGCAGATTGCCTACGCTCTGCAGATGTCTATGCAGGGACCAGGAGCAGGTTAATCATGCGTTTAGAATTTTCAGAATTTCCTTCATCAGAGAATGAATGACCTTTAAATACAAGCTGTGTCCATCAAATCTACAGTATGAAATGCCAACGAAATCAATTTACTGCAGGATCTTCATGCATTTTTGGAAACGAATAATGCAACTTCTTTAAAGTCTGGAAAATATCTGTTTCTGCAATTGATGAACAGTTGTCTCTTTATCTCCAGTTATAATTCCACCAACCCGATGTTTCTTTCCTAAACACCATTTCTGTTCCTTTTGGTTTATCTGCAGAGTTTGGAGCTGAGGACATGGACACGGGAGCTGACATGGATTCCACTGAGGCGAAGGTAAGCACAAGCCTTTACCAGTTATAGTTGTCATTTTGATGGTATTGAAAGGCAAAGGTTACATTACATTATTATCTGTATCAAGGATGAGGAGGACTACGATGTTATGCAGGATCCAGAGTTCCTCCAGAGCGTCCTGGAAAACCTTCCTGGAGTCGATCCCAACAATGAGGCCATCCGTAACGCCATGGGTTCTCTGGCTTCCCAGAGTGGCTCTAAACCCGACGCCAAGAAAGATGAGGAGAAAAAGAAATAAACACTTGAAGAAGAAATGAACATATGATGAATAAACAGACCTGAGAATTGCTCTGCGTGTGTTATTTGCGGTATATTATTTCTCCCCTCAACACAGGAAATGTTTTGTTCATCTTTTGTTTATGTAGCTGTGTGAACTGTAAACAATGTTTGCCTTTTTTCAACTTTAGGTTGAATGATTTCTGATTTTCATTAATTTGTGTCAAGCAGATTCTTCCTTTTGAATCTTTTCTAATATAACTACTCAGCAGCATGGGCCAATTACATCTCTTAATAAATTTAGATTGTGAAACCTTATGTGATTCTTGAAATTAATTTACTTTTCTGAAGGCTGCCACAGTTTGATCTTTTCTGAAATAATAATGTAAGTGGTATAGGAATTTGTATGCTTGAATCACTTTATGTTAACAGGGTGTATAATGATTTATATTATTTCACGCAATTGTAAAATTTGAATTAAGGGAGATTCATATGGACACAGTGAGATTAGAGTACAATAGTTGTGTATTAACTTAATGATAGGTGACATCAGTAAACATATTTATGTCTTTACTTTTCTTGCAGAATATTTCAATCCACAAACAGAGTTTGGCAGCAAGAGAAAAGTTTAAAAAGTCTCCTTCAGACTTTTGGTGATACCTAATGCCAAAACAGTAAATTAAAGATAATGGTAAAATGAACAGCTGATACTAAAGTTAATTTTTGTATTTTCAGGTTTATAGTCTGGAGAGTAACATTCACAATTTCTTCTAGCCTGAAGTGATTGTTTTGCAAACCAAGAGTTTAAAATCCTACTGTGACTGAGAAAAGTGTCAAATCAGCACCTTAGAGAAAATGGGTCCAGCAAACATTTGGAATTGTTGCTTTAAAATGAGAATGAAATGTTTCTAGAATATCTAAATAGTTGACGGGTAATTTTCTGTTGGTCAACTAATATATTTAAAGCTCATTTTGCCCTGCTACTTAGTCTATATGGTTTTTATATTGTGTTTTATTTACATTCTATATATTGGTTATTTTTTTTCGTGCACTGATTGCTGGTTGTACATCAAATTGCCCATGAAGGATGATAAAGGTTTTCTCTTGAGGAAAACTTCAGTTCATCACAAGCTGCACAAACCTAGCAAAAGCAGCAGAGGAACCCAGCAACCAGCAGGGGGCAGCCTCAGGACATCACATGGAAAGAAGCAGCAGCAGACTGCTTGGAAATTAAGCAGCAAAGTAGTTTTGCATGAATTTTCAGAATTATATTAAATTGAATGTGTCCCACACTGTGATTCTTGTAAGGTGTCAGAAGCTGAGGTTGGAAACTACTGGAGGAAGTGCGCAGTTCACTTCTGCGCACAATCAATTTAATTTAATTTAATTTTTAAATTTTATTTAATATTTTTCCACTTTAAAAAATGTACTATTTAAATTTACATAGTGTAAGATATTGTGCAATGAATAGGTGGTTGAAGTCCTGCCAACACGACAGCCCACTAAACTTTAGCAGTTATATTAACATTAAGGATTGGATTACCTGCTCATTCCCATAAGAAACTGAGCACAGGAAGAAGTTGGACAAATTGCACATGTAGACTCTTTTGTTTGTCTGGTCATGATACACCTGTGTATCGATTTTTGGTGAATATCGGGGGGCACCGTTGTCTGTCAGTGCCTGTCAGTGCTCGGGCCCTATTCCCGAAAATAAATATAAATGAAGTTAAAAAAAGATGCTCAAGAGTTTAAATATCTGAATAACAAAATAACATATTTTGATTAATATTTAATCTTTGCTTTAAAAAGTCATAAGGGTGAATATAATTTTAAGTGAGTCTCTTTTACTTTTGGAGAAAGAGGGTGGGGGGGGGGTTGGGGTATTTGATCTGTTCTCCAGGATGACATGTTCATATATTGATGAAGTGAAGAGTTATATAACATATAATCTGGTTTATTTGGACTTGTTGGAAACATGAACACGTGCAGGGCTCTCGGGAAGTGACCGTCGCATGATGTGGTGACGGGAAACTTCTGCGTCCGACAGAAAACTCAGGAACCAATTGCAAACTAGCAGGTAACTATAGCTAACTACAAGCTAACGCTAGCTGCAGCGAGCTGCAGCGAGCTTCAGCTAGAGTAAACCTAAAACGCATTCGACACGGTTCATCAACACCGTGCTAGCTACATGTGGCTCTGAGCTATTCACACTTTTAAACTGACTCTTACAGAGCGACCGCTTGACGTTAGCGAGGCCAGCTAGCAGGCGAATGCTAACACGTAGCTAGCTGTTAGCAGACGCTCCCACTTGTTGCCGCTTGACAGTTGACATCTTCAACTCTGTGTAACTCGCTTTGCTTCATCACACCTGTGTGTGTGTGTGGGTTTTTCGTCAGTGAAGCGTGTGTTAGAGCAACAACACACCACCAACTTGTTGCTTCGACCACAACACACCGGAGCTTCCTGTAGAGACAGCTGTTTACAGACGGAGAAGTTCAAACTCAGCTCTGTCAACACTTAGGATTCAGTGAGGTTTTCACGTGTTACTCTGATTTTGTGTAGTAACGTGAGTGTGTTTTTGCTTGATAGGCGTTGAGCCTTGAGCCGGCGATGGGGGACATGAAGACCCCAGACTTTGATGATCTGCTGGCAGCTTTTGATATTCCTGACATCGATGCCAAGGAGGCCATCCAGTCGAGTCCAGAGGAGCAGCGGGATGAAGGGGGGACCCACGCCGATGGGTCTCCGTCATGCTTTCCCTGCTCTCCTGCCTCAGACTCTGACCGGCCCCTGGTCAGCGTCATTGTGAAGAACACAGTGCGGTCAGAGTCTGTTGAAGAGGAGGAGAAGTATGATGCTGATAAAACGGACAATCCTTCAACTGGTGACTCAGCCCCTCAGGTTCGGGTCAACTTCAACTCGCAGCCTGTTCCCAAACTGACAGCCGACGCTGCCGCAGAGCCACAGGTGGCCAACGGCTTTGAGGGATCTGTCCCCCGGGATCAGCGAGCGTGGTCCCTGCGTCCCTCCGCTCTGAATGATGATGATGATGAGGGAGATAAAGATAAAGGAGCGGAGGTCGCACCGACCCATCGTACGACTGGTGTCATGAACAGTTTGAAGCCCGTGCTCTTTCCCCAGTCTCTGACCAGCTCATCGACTCCACACTCCGTCAGCCCACAACGTTCTCCACAGTCCCCTCAGAAAGAAGAAGCTTGTCTCCTCGGTGACTCATCATCCTCCCCTGTACCACAAAACGGGAGTATTAAAGTGGGATTTATGCACTCAGATGATTATGACTCAGAACCAGACTTAGGAAGTCCGCTAGTGATCCAAGAGAGCCCCGAATCTGTCATGTCCTCCCCTCCCAAATTTAAAATGAGGTCTGAGCTACTCGGGTCTCCTGTAAAACCTTCTCGGGACATTTCCAAGCCTCCTAATCTCTCTGCAAAACCGAAACAGCTTAATGAGGAAAAGGGGCATCCTAGAACCCCCAGGTCTCCCACTGCAGCTCCTCAGCTGCAGAGCACCAAGGACTCCCTCCCCTCTGTCATCACGGGCTCCGCATCGGTTCAAGAAGAGAAATACCCAGAGCATGTGATTGATGAGAGGGACTCACCCGAGAGCCCACCGCCCAGCGAGACAGGTCTTGTGGTCCCTAAAAGTAGCAGCAGCCCGGATTTGGCCAAAACACCAGGTCTATTGGTGAACCACGCAGACACTCATCACCTAGAGGAGCTCATGGATATTGAGCCTAGCAGCGAGGAGATGTCAGGTCGCACTGATGAGCAGAGTGAAAAGATTGCTGGAGATGAAGAAAAGTTAAATGAGGAGACCAGTGGTGCTGGGACATCATCTGAGGATACGATGTCTGCTTTTGCTGCAGAGAAGGATTCATCCCCACTGCGTCCCCTCAAAGTTAAAATCAAAATGCGGACAGGAAGCATCACAAGAACTGTGACTGGTGTGGCACCCATGAGAAGTGCGAGAGCCACTTCCAGGGCTGTGGACGGTTCCAAACCTTCACCAGAACGTCTTAACACAAAAGCCAAGAGGGTGCTACCACAGCGAGCTCCGCCGCCTGCAGTAGCAATGCTTCAGGATGCGTCTTCTGCAACAGCACAAGTTGCCAGTACGGTTAAACAGAAATCTGCAGTGGACACCAAACCGAAAGCTTCCCCCACAGCTGTCAGCATCACTAAAACTGCTGCCCTGCCCTCCGTGTCCCCCCAGAGAGTCGGCGCAGGTGGGATCAACCTGCGCAGTCTGGGCCAGAAGACTCTCAACAGTGGAATGATTCTCACCACACCTTCACTTCTGACCGCTCAAGGTGGCAGCAAACCAGCATCCATAGTCAACAACACTGGGGCGATCATATCCAAGAGTCAGACCAACCTGGTGGAAGCATTCAACAAAATCCTCAACAACAAGAACCTGCTGCCGTGTTATAAACCAGACCTGAGCTTGCCTCTGCCTGCAGAGTGGGGCATTCCTCTGCCTGCGCAGGTGAGCTGCTTCTATGTTTAGAGCTGGATTGTTTTTTTTTCAATTAATCAGTTAATCGATCAACATAAACATTTGTCAGCAGCTCTATTGATAAATTATTTCATTTAAAAAATGCCAATCCGTTTACTAAATATGTTTTAGATTGTTTGTGACACAAGACAAGCAATTTAAGTATCTCACATTGGGACCTGAGGAATTGTGATTTTTCAGTTTATACAACAAAAAATGTATAATTCATCCAGTTTAATTGGTAAAACATATTAGTCACAGGCCTTATATCTGCAATAAGGAATCTCTGCATCTGAATAACAAGCATCTCAATTTATATTTGAAGAAAAAATAATCTTTGAAGAGTGCTTGTTGCATACAAGTTACATCTGATATCACATTATGAACAGAAAGTCATATATGACCAAGTCAGATCCATATTTTACAGCTCTCTGTTTTACATGAACTGATCAGCATCTGATAGTATGAAATGTTTGATCCCTTGCAGGGTTATCGTTGTTTGGAGTGCGGCGATGCCTTTGCCCTGGAGCAGAGTTTGGCTCGACACTATGACCGCCGCTCGCTGAGGATTGAGGTGACTTGCAATCACTGTGCCAAGCGCCTGGCCTTTTTCAACAAGTGCAGTTTGCTTTTACACGCCAGAGAGCACAAGGAGAAAGGCCTCATCATGCAGTGTTCACACCTGGTCATGAAAACTGTAACTTTGGAGCAGATGATAGGTCAGCACGAACCCACGGCAATAGGTCAGTGACAATAGTATCTGTCTTTGATTTGACATTGTTGTTGTTTTGGGGGGTGTCTGTGATTTTGATCCTTGTTGTATCTTCCTCCTTGATTCCCCAGGTGGCCTCTCTCCGTCTCTCCTGCCGTCCTCCTCAGCACAGTCATCATCCTCTTCAGGCCTGGTCCTAGCAAACCCAACATTACAGTCACACAAAGTAGTAACTAGCAAGAAAGCAGAGGAGGTGCAGCACATTAACAATAAATGTCCGGAGTGTCTGACTCAGTTCAGCAGCAAAGAAGAGGTGGCTGAGCACTTCCAAGAAATCAAACCAGGACACACTTCTGTAAGAGACTGTGTGTGTGAGTGTATGAGTGTGTGAGTGTGTGTGAGTGAGTGAAGGAGACAAGTATAATTTATTTTCTTATCAGATGCACAATGAACTCTAACTCAATTAATTCCTTTGGTCTCTTCCTTTTCCTCTGTTGCCTCACAGCCCTGCTCTGAGTGTTCTCCTCCCATGTTGCTGCCCAACAGCTGCAGTGCAGCCGCCCATCAACGCATCCACCAAGGCGGCCCACCACACGTGTGCCCAGAGTGCGGCGGCACGGCCAAGCAGCCGCGATTTCAAACACATCTGGATGAGACCTGTTTGCATTTTGCTCGCCGTATTGGATACAGGTGCGACATCTGCTCGCATGGTGGTTTCAATAAATTGAAGATTGCCGTGGTGTTTGTTCAGCCATCTCTCTTCTCTCTCTCTTTTCCCGTTTCTCTCTCTCTCTCTGTGCAGATGTTCCAGTTGCCAGGTGGTGTTTGGCGGGCTGAACTCTGTGAAGTCTCACATCCAACAGGCTCATTGCGACATGTTCCACAAATGCCCCAGTTGTCCCATGGCTTTCAAATCGGCCCCCAGCATCCAGAACCACATCACTGCCCAACATCCAACACTCACGGAAGGACCGGCAATGTACTGCATACACACACTTTCAGGCAGATTTACAACCTTGTCTTTTCACATGTAAATAGTGTCTTTCTCACAATGAATTGACACACTTTTTATTCTTTTACAGATTGATATATAAATGCGTCATGTGTGACACTGTCTTTACACACAAACCCCTGCTCTACGTCCACTTTGACATGCATTTAATCAATCAGAAGGTGCATGTTTTCAAATGCCCTGAGTGCACCAAGCTATTTTCTCAGAGGAATTCCCTACTGGACCATTTCAAGGTATATCTTCATTTATGTACTTGATCTATATCTAATTTATGTGTTTAGGCAAACGAAAAGTAAAAGAAAAGTCAGCCATAATAATCTCCTTATGTTTAATCATTTATTTTACCCTGACCCTGTTCCTCAGACCCACATTAAGACTCCCACGTTAAAACAAAAGCAGCCTCTACCTCCAGCTGCTTCCTCTCGTCCACAACCTGCGGTGAAGTTAGAAAGCTCAGATGCCGATGAATGGAAGGATGAAGATAAAGAAGAGAAGGTGAAGACAAAGAGGATGAAGACCCCTTCAGGGTGGAAGTGTTTTCCTTGCCATGCAAACTACACAGAGCGGGATGACTACATTATCCATATGGCCGAACAGCATGGCAAGGTAAATTGACTGAATTTGTTTTTTCCAGATGCATCTATTGCTTGTTTGATGTCTTCACAGACGATTATCTTATTTTGTCGTGTAGAAACTAAAGAAGTTCCCCTGTAACAAATGCGAGAGTTCCTTCACCACAACTTCCAGTATGAGACGTCACATACGAGACAAACATAAAGTCACGAATCGAGGATTCCGCTGCCAGTGAGTATCCCACATCCAGTATGAAACTGGTATCAAAGCATTTGTTGTTTTAAACATTCACTAAATTGTTTTAATTTAAAACTAACGCTATATAGCTTAGTGAAGTAAAACTCTTGGAATCAGTGATGTCTGTAAAATAAGAGTGATGTGTTATTGCTGATTGCATCACTTTCCTATTATGACTCCGCCTCTTATGATGGGCTCAGAGTTTTTAAAATCCTGACCGATTTGATATCAGGTTGAATCACGCACTGGATTCTTCACAGATATTCATCTCTCTAATATGCACATACTACAATATTTAAAAATTAATGGCACATCACACACTTCTAAATATTTAGTTTCAAAGACACACTTCGATCAGAAAATTGAAGTTTATCTGTGTATGTGTGTGTGTGCATGTAGGTTCTGTACTGAGGGTAAGAAAACCTTCAGTTCTCGAGCTTTGCTGGAGAGGCATGTTAAGCTGAGACACAAGGACAATGTGGGCCAGGACACTCTGGTGGTAAGCCTGTATTTTCTTTCAAGTCAAACATCAAGAGTTTTTACTGAGCTATGTTCAAAATAGTTTACTTTGATTTCTTTTGGTCACAGGGAGGCAGAGATGAGGCCGACAGCTCCTCAGAACAAGACAGTAACTTGGGGGCTCGGCGCAGACGGAGAGCAGCTGTGAAGACGGAGCACAATGAAGAGTCCACAGATGGGATGACTCCTGTGAAGAAGCTGCGGTCCACCTCCTCTGCACCTGCTGCACACTCACTTCCTGACTCTGAATTCCGCTGTGCCCCGTGTGGCTTTGCCACAGACGACCAGACATCATTCTTGGAGCACATCAGCCAGCACAAGAGATCAGGGGCAGAGGGAGGTGGTCTGCAGTGTCTGCAGTGTGGTGCCTGCTTCACATCCACCTCCTCCTTATCACGCCATCGCTTCATCATCCACAAAATGAAAGATTCAAACACTGACAACCAGCAAGCCCTCAGCCTGCACCCAGCACCTTCCCCTGGCAGCAGCAGGAACCATGATGATAAGAGTTCTCTGGACTGCTCTGCACCACCGTCACCCTCTTCTCAGTCCTCTGGAGCGCAGAGGAAAGATGAGGAGGACACGCTGGCCTGTAAGGTGTGTGGTAAACATTTTGAAAAGGCATCTGATCTGAATACACACTTCAGAACTCATGGTATGGCCTTTATCAGTGCAAGGAATGCAGGAAAAACTACCTAAGGTGGTAGATACTAGGGGAAGATCTGTGTCGGCAGGTGATACATTTGCAAAATTCCTTTAAGTGTCTGTGAGTACACCAATGCACTAATGTAACCAAAGATTTTACAGGAGAGTTTATGTGAACAGATTGTAAGCGTCTGGCCTCAACCTGCCGACATTCAGGATCTAATACTGCATCTGTGTTCAGGAATGATACTAATGAGATCAGAGCTACTTGCCAGTCAGCAGACCGGTAGTCTGACTAGTTCTCTGACCACATTCACAGGTTGACAATAGAGAGCTGTGAATCTCCAACCAAATCCTGCTGTGATGATGTTGAGGCTTTAGTGAATGTTGATGGACAGCTATGTACTGTGTCCATTTCCGATTTTTTTTATATGTTTATCCTACTGAGGAGGAGGAATGTCGAATGCCAACCCAGGTGTTTTTCTGTCAAGTTGTTTTTATATATTTTTCTGGAGATAATTCATTTTGGGCTTAATTTCTATCAAGTGTGTATACGTAATTGGCAGTGGACAGTCTCTTTGTGCCACTGTGACGCAATCGGTTTTCAAATGCATTGTCTACACCTGAATTGAGACACAGCCTATTGTTATAATGTGTTGAGATATGTTAGACAAATAACCTATGTATACACAGAGAGGGAACTATTTACTCTAAAGAATGTAATTTAAGATGCAAACTTAATTAGTCCCACTCAGACTTCTGAAACTTTTACGTTGGAAAACAGATTTGCTTTTACCGTCTAATTGCCTCTAGAAGCCATTAGATGTACTGTATGTCTATTGTTAACAAAAGACTCCTACCTACTGCTAATAAATGGTTACTGTGACTAAGTGCTGAGTAGGGGTTAAAATCCCTGCACATCTTAAATGCGTCATGTATTGATGTGACGGTGGACCAATAACTTTTTGGAAGTAAAATAATTTAATCTTTAAATAATTATTCTGATTTGGAAAATGGTGAGCAATAAGTGTACACACTTGGAAGTTATTTTCCTAAAACTTTGATCATAATTGAAATTAATATTCAATACATAAATGTTCGGTATTTACACCAGATTAACTGAATCATTCCGTCTCTGAGAGCAAGAGATGGAAGTAAAAGGATGTGTTTTCTTTGTATTCAGGCATATGTTTGTCTAAAGCTTATTTTATGAGATTACAGTAAACAAGCGTGTAGTCGGTGAGCATGGGATAATGCTCGTTCATTTTGATTGTCTGAGAACATGAGGACATGTTGAACTTTGTATTTGATGAGTTTTTCTTCAGTCTTTGGTATCGCTAAAAAATACTGACTTAAGTTGTGGTAGAGGAATCCGGTCGTGTTATTGGTGGTCAGGTTTCAACTCCGAGTCCACATCAACACACACACACACAGACTGAATTTGACAACTGTTTAACTTAACTGTGTCATGATACAAAAGGTCCCAGAAGATTCAGTAGCGCTGTTATGTTGTGAACGCTTAAATGATTTTTGCCTGCTGTGTTTTGATTTGATTTCTTTTACTAGTAGCACCTTGTTTTGTGTGGTTTATGTCTTGAAAGCTGCTGGTTCACTGAGACTTCTCAGACCACAGAATCTATAAGCCTGAGCTAATATCCATACATCGACATCACTGAGGCCTCAAAATACTGTGCTGTAGTCGTCAGCGACCTGTGAGCACTTTCTCAGGAGATCATCCAGTGCTTTGAAACACACTGTCCTGTTAAACCTTCTCAGTTTTTGCATTGACAAGACAATTTCTAACCAAATGTTCATTAAAAATTTATCAAAACTGGCATGTGGTCGTGTTTTAACTTGTCTGAAAACACAATTGCAACCGTAAGTGTGTTAATAATATTTATTTTAATCATTTATGATTCTCCATTTTGTCAGCACAGTATCAATTATATCCAGATTGTGAGATCTTAAGACATCCAGTATAGACTGACAAACATTAAATATTCAACATCATATTAATATATACTCTATCATGAATAATTAAACAGAATATTTAAGAGTAATTCATAAAACTTTCCTAATAAACATACCTACCAGGTTACTTGATTATGTTGATTTATATTGTGAAATGATCTCTCAATCTGTGATGTCTTCATCACAAATAAGATTAACTTGAAGAATTATACTATGGTCTACAGTAAAATGATTTGATAGAAATATAAAGTAGAAATATCAAACTATGGCTATGTGTTTAATTAAAGCAGTTGCAGGTTTCTCTATTGCATGTGGGGACTCAGGTCTCACAGGAACAGGAGGCCAATGAGGAAAACCAGAAAGGGCTTCATGAAAGCAGAGATCCCCTCGACACTCAGCGATGGAACTCCTGGATGAAAGAGGGATAGGAGATTTGAATTATTTATTTCAAAACATTGAAAAACCAGGAAGACACTTGCATACTTTGAACGGTGGCGCGTTTGATTTTCACAATTTTCTGGTTCAATTCACATGGAATATTTCTGTGTTTGTGCTTTTCTCTTCTCACTTGAAAGGGAAACATGTGTTTTCATACACTGTGCTTGTGTCATGACACTATTTGACTCAAATGACAATTGTGGAGTTTGCGATTGTTTAGTGTCACTGAAATCTGATTCAATTGCACCAGTTCAGTTCAGATCATTTATTCTTGTTCTGTTGTATGTTTGACATAAATGGTGTGCTGGGTGGTTACAGCTCATAGAAGGTCTAAATCAGTTTCCAGTGCCTTTATAATAAAGTTGTTTTTTTTGGGAACATGAAGTTAAAATTTTTAGGTTTAGGAATTTTAGTAGTAGTTTTAGCAAACCAGGTTTCCACAGTAGGTATTAAAAATCTAAAAACCATCTGAAGAATAGGTGAATTCAGAGCATTGTACACGTGTCCTCTTACCTGACTCGCTAGTGTTTTCTGTGTTCTGTGTTTCCTCCTGAGACCCAGTCGCTGCTCTTTGGAGAGCGACTCGCTGCTTGTCCCCAAGAGCTGCTAGTTGCTCAGGGGTCACCATGACAGCGTTGTCAGGACCCAGAGCCTCGAGCTGAGAAGCAGAGAGTCCCTGGAGGGAAAAACAGGAAGGGACACACACATCAGAGACTTAGGAAAAGTAGTTTAGGTAAACAACAACGTGTAATCACTCGCAAGTAATTTAAATGTAGCATTTAAATCTTATTCAAGTAAAACAAGTGTTATCAGCTAAATGTAATCAACAAAAGTAACAGTACTCACCTGTACTCACATGTCAAAAAGCGCCTGAGTAAGTATCATTCATGTACATTTAGCATAGTGTTATATAATAAAAGTAATACATTTATTGGTGTAGTGCTTTTCAAGGACACTCACATTTAGTCAAGGATTAAAGGAGAAACATTAAATGCATAAGTACTGGGTGTATGCAACATTTTTACTGATTTTGTCAATGTGGAGAAAAATATTTAATTATTTCTATTTCAGTTCAAATCCACTTGTGAATATGTCAAACAATGGCAATTGTAAATAAAGCAATAAAGTGCTTTACATTGAGGATGATAAAGAAAATCCCATAAATTAACAGTTTAAAATATTGGTCATACAATATAATAAAACAAGCATTTTAGTGGCAGGTTGCATTCATTCTGAATAGGGTAAAAAATTGTAAAAGAAGTCAACATGAAGTAAAATGGTCCATTAGTCCTTTATGCAAATACACTGTTCCTCCACTGCTGAATTTGTCTTTCAGCTGAATGTCGAGGGACAGACAGAAAAAAGTTCTTAAAAAAGTTACTTACAGCAAAGTTGTCAGCTGGTATGAGCGGGATGGAATTTTTACTGAAAAATGGACAAACAGATTCTTTCAAAGAAGCCAACTCAGTTCTGTCCAGCCCAGCTGAGGGAGAGAGAAGTGGAGGGTCAGTATTTTCACAGGCGGAGAAGTGGAGTACTGACTGAGTTTGGTTTCCTACAGAGAAAACACAGAGACACGGGAAATGACCTCACCCATGATGTTGCCCAAGTCAGACACACGTGCTTCATTCCAGGTGCTCGGCTCCCCGAACGCTGACACAGCAAGACTTTTCAACTGGCGTGCAACCGGATAGGGGCACCGACTCTCCCCCACTGAGCCGACAGCATCCCTGTGATTACACGAGTTTGAGATTATTCTCACTGTTGATTGTAAAATGTTAATTGCCGTAGAACTTTTTATTACTGATTAGCACTGCTTTGAATAAGACATTGAGACCAGAGATGAAAAATATGGGGGAGAGGCAACGACAATCTTGCATTGATAGTTGAGGTTAAAGCAACACTATAAAACTTCTGCTGAGAAATAGCGCCCTCTGCAGCCTAACGTGGTAAATAATTCTGGAGATTTTTATGTAGAGAAATAACAATACCTATGAACGTGTTGACTGCAAAGTTTTACGTTCAGGGTGAGGAGTTGGAATGAAAGCTACACCATTCTCCTGAATCCATTCTACATTAAAACACATTTTTAACATGCTATTTTTTTACTATAATTTTCCTGTTTTTTAAAATACCGTCTGTGCTCTGTAAACTATCAGTAGTGGTGGTACTTTCGTAAATTTTGAAAAGCAGGTGATATGTGTGTGTTCAGAATGTTGCACAAACTTGAAGGCTTCCTTGTCGAGCTGTTTGATCTCGCTCTGGTTGAGGCCACAGATGAACTGGTTCAGCATGACCATCTCTGCAGCTCCCAGCTCCTCGGCCGTCAGGTTGTTGTATTTAGCAACACCCATCCACACTGACTCCATCTATTGAGAGAGGTCCTCATGATTAGGCGACATCACAAGCGTCGTCAGTGTAACAGTCGTGAGAATACAAAGCTGTTTCTAGTTCACCTGCGACTCCATCCAGCCACAGTCAGTAATGTCCTCCATAGCGTCCAGAGAGAAGGAGAGCGTCTCCAGCTCTGTGTTCGAGAAGCCCCGGGTTAAACATCGCATCTGCATCACCACACTCTCATTCATCTGTGACACCGGGCCAAAGAACTGCAGACACACAAGAAAACACAAATTCAAACATTCAGCCTCCCCCTACCTTATATCAACAGACTCTCCGACCCAGTTCAGTCGGACAATGTTAATAACTGTTTATCTTCTAGTTCTTGGTCAAAAAATGAATTGGAGAGAATGTTTGGGATGCACTTTTCTATGTTTGCCAAAATGAATTATTGTTTTATTTACATTTTAGCTTTTGAATAGTACATTCTTTGTGTGTGGTTTTATCCAGGCAATTTAATTGTATAAAGAGATTGATGATGTTTCGCCACTTGCTCCGCTATCCAGTAATTAAAGCAATTAAATTAGTTGGAGTAGCAGTCGGGGGATGCATACATCATTACTAACATGGAGGAGGTGGGACTTATGCTCTACACTGCAGCCAGCCACAAGGGGGAGATCGAGAGACTTTGGCTTCACTTTTCGGCAAGTCATGTTATCCATCTCTATCTTCAGTTTATGGTTTTTGTGATTAAATAAATTGAACCATTCAACAGTTTGGGTCATTTAACATCCTTTACCTCAGTTGCTTTTTTTCTGAGAATGCTCAGTTGCTCTGCACTGTAGTCAGGTACGCGACCGAGTGTTTCTACTTTAGTGACGAAGGTTTCCTCTGTCAACTTGTCCATCTCTGCAGGCGTCCAAAAGACATTGCCCATTTCCAACGCCTCCACCAACAGAATAGTAGGTGTTTCTGTACCGTTCATGGGAGCTGAGAGAAACAGAACAGCAAAGAAACACAGAACATGTGAGAAATAGAATGGAATAGAATCATGCACGGGAAAAATCGACAACACACACAAGATGTCTCTTCCTCACCTGCCCTCTTTCTACGTTCTGAATTTGATGGTGGGGTGATGGTGAGATCAAATAATTTCTTTTTCAGAGCGCCTGAGACGGAGGGGAGACGTGACTTCAGAAAATAGAGAACGTCCTTCATCCAGGGCTAAAAAAGACGGGGGGGGGGGGCCATAAAGTTATCATGAAGAATACATGCATGAATAAAGACACAGAGAAGGAACTCCCATCTTAATTTTGAGTGACTGATGATTTATTGATGCGTCACACCTTATTGGGCAGAGCAGATGTGGCATTGTCGTCCAAAAAAAGGAGAGGGCCCAGTGCTTCCATAGTCTCTGCGGACCAATCAGATGGATCCCTGAAGAAGAAGAAACAAAATGCATCACACTTCCTCTATGTTTCTCTGTGGTAACTCTGGTGCCCATAGGGAGAACGTCCTACTTATAAGTCTGGATGAGCAGCTGTACTAGATCCGTTCTGTGGCGTTGAGGAATATGCAGGCAGGAGGCCATCTCCTGCAGGCTGGAGCGCGTGACATCGGGGTTCATGAGGCGCAGTTGGGAAGCAGACAGCTGACACACCAGCTCGCCCAGCCTGGACACATCGTCAGTGGTCAGTTCGGACAAATCCTCTGCCTGCGAATGTACAGAAAAACGTCTCAACCCACTGGACTCATTGTGTGATACTGGTGGTTGAATGTGTTTATGAAATGGCTTCACAATCAACACCATCAAGAGATTTGGGGCTGAAATGCTAAATTTCAGTCTCCACCACCATTGAAGCACTAAATGTATGCATCCCTGTGCGTACTTTGGACAGGCAGCGCAGCGCCCTCTTCAGGAGAGCAGGGCGAGACGAGGAGAGCCGAGGTAACGAGCTCATGTTGGCCACCTCCATCTTGTCGAGGAAGACAGGACACACCGAGTCAGGCAAGTCCTTCACTTTGGCAGGCCTGGGACAGGGGAAATTAGATCTCAGGCTGTGACACTTTATTGTAGGAAATCAGGAAAATCTAAACAAGACGGGAATTATGAAGAGCGTCTGCTTACGGCAGGTGAAGAAGCAGGAGCGTAGGAATGTCATTTAGCTCCTCCTCTGTGATGGTTGGGAAATAGTCAGCTCTCACTTTCTTCAAAGTCGCGAAAAGCTTTCGGGACGCACACATCGCCTAAAATCACATTTGTTATCATTAGGTTTTAATTCACAGATGACTGTATGTGTATATGTGAATATATGTATATATATGTGTATATATATACCTGCACTTTGGAGAGCCACTGTGGATTCTCAGTTATGGCCTGAGCCATGTCTAGTGAGTCTTTGTCCGCAACTGATCCAATCATCTTACAGGTCACACCCTGGAGGACTGAACGCAGGCTCCTGTTTCAGGCAATGATATGTAGAAAGTACGCATGTGAAGCCATAGCAGACAATTTACATACAGCAACAACAATATGCAGATAATGGAAAACAACTTATAATACACACTGTTTGTATTAAGTCTGTAGTAAACATGACTTTGATTAAGCTCCTTTTCTGTGATGTTAAAGATCCTGAAGAGAAACATTTCTCAATGTCACCTCTAGAGGTTCTTTTTTGGCCACTTTGTTTGTTGGTCGATTTGATTTGATTTTTCGCGGATCCAACCAAAGTAGCAGATGCACAAATTTGCTTCTCACTTTCTTTAACATTGCGAGATAGACATTTTCTTTTTTACATTTTCCCAAATCCTCCTGAGAATATTTTCTGGATTTTGATGGCAAAAAAAAAACCAGGGAGATTTAGGAAACCGATATAAATGAGTGTGTGAAATTTGTTGCAGCTTAATTGAATAACTACTGGCCATTCTAGTTAATTGTAAATAAAATCAAAGATATTTTAGAACCTCATGGATGCTACTGTCTCATTTAATGACCTATGAGATGAATCTCTTATATCTTACCAATAGTTTAACCGATTTTTGTCATGCATCTTGTTTGCCAGGTATGCTGCCTGAGGAGAAAACAATAAAAGAGGGAAACATCAGTTGTTTATGAATCTCATTACAGAATTAACATTGAAACCATATTCAACAAATAAATGATAAATTCATTGTTCATTATTAACACAAAAAGAGCATTCATCTGCAATACCTGTGACTGACTCCAGTTTCTTTTCTCCACTTGGTCCAAAAAAGTGCTGTTTGTTTTCCTCAGGACGTTTAGAGACAGAACGCGAAGCAAAGGGTCGGACAACTTCGACAACAGCTCCGAGGAATTCACATCTTTACGCAGCTACAGAGAAACATTGAACTCTTTCTGAGATTATGTTTACACTGTAAATGATATCACAGACAGCACAAATCATTTTTCACTCAAAATTATCTGTTGCTCTTCTTGGATTTAGTTTTTGAACATAATCTATCATTCTCTCGGGTTTGCTCGGTAGTTAGCCTCTCTTTCCCGCTTCCCTCTCCTCACTCACCCCCATCAGCATGGCCTTCAGCTGCCCCCTACTCATCCTCTTTGTGATGTTCCTCAGAGCATCTGGATCATCCAGCATCTCCCGGCCTCTGATTCGCTTGAGCATGCACCTCGGCAAACCTTCTACAACTGCCTGGAGGGTCATCAGCTCCTCAAGTGTAACCTCTTTACACTAAAGTCAAGCAGATTGAGACAAGTATCAGAGGAAAGGAAGAAGAAGTTGAGACGAGCTGCCAACCCTGCTGCTCACCTTGTTGCCGTCCTGTTTTGCTTTGAGCAGAGCCATCAGCTGGCTTTTTGACCATCGGACATTGGGTCCCATAGTTTTGAGGATGGCTTCGCGATCGCTGTCCGGGAGTTTGGACAGTTGTTTGGGAGACAACAAGGTAACGCTACTGCCCAGCTCATGTACTGACTGAACAGAGTTGGAATCTGACATCACAGTCTGGACAAGGCGCTTCCTCAGCTTCAGTTGGGAGGAAGTAAAACACAAAGCGTCAAACAAGAGAAGATTCAGGAAATGTGTAACTTCAGTCCCGGCAGATGAGGGACATGTGTGAAAGAATGAGCAGGTCATGTGATACCTTTCTGCTTGTAGGGTTGTTGCAGTTGTCCAGCTGAGAGAGGAGTTTCTTGCTGAGGTCAGGAGTCAGGTCTGGAGCATCGTAGTAGCAAGCCAGTGTGCCGAGCCTGTGGACGGTTTAAGGGATGAATGCATTTTTCTTTTATAATGAGTGAATGAATTTGGCGATGCTCTCTTTCTCTAGTTGGTACATCTAAGACTTTCCTTCCCCAAACAGAATCAATTACAGAACAAAGATCTGACATTTGTGTTACACAGTCAATATCAGTGATGCTGCTAGTCTATATAATACCACTATATATTCAATACAGTGATGCAGCAACATTTATAAATTTATATTAATTTGATTGGCCAGCAACATTCTATACAAATTTAAAAACATTTTATATTTGAACCAGCAGAAAAGATATATATAACCTACTATTACCACCAGTGATGTTATCTAAGTCACGTTCTAATTTTGTGCATCAGATACATATTCTGAATACTCTGATATTTGATCAAAATTTGTTATATTAGAAAATGTACGTCCAAATGCTAAACCACTCTGAAAATGCTGCTCAAAAAAATCAAATGAAATGTATCTTTTCATTGATTTGTTAACCTTTTAAGCCTGGCAGTTCAATATCCTTGCCAGTAGTAGGCGCTGCAGACCCCTACTTCCAGCATCAGGTTGCTGAGTATGAACAACTTAGACATTAGAGTATGTTCATCTGCTCTCGTCTGTTTCCTGAGGAAAGTACATGATAAGTGGAAATCTGAAAATCCCTAATTCCGTTTGAGCATGATGACTCATCTTTTGCAAACAAAGTGCTGATAAAAAAAAACATCTGTAATGCAGTAACATTCACACATCTGTGCAAGAATACACATACTTGTCTGTATGGTTCGCCAACTCCATACTTCCACCGTAGCACTCCTGAATCCTTTCCAGAAACTTCCTACTCAGGCTGGGTTTCATCTTGCTCATTCTGGTCAAGGTGGATGTGAATCGGTCCGACTTGAAAAATTCACACAGCTGGAGGAGAAAAAGCGAAAAGGTCACCAACCAACATGAAATCTTGTTATTTGGTACTTCCAGCTGGACAGGCTCTTCATCATCCTTGACACCTCACCATCTCTCTGGGAGAGGAGTCCACATCGTGCAGAGTTAGGCGGGAGAGGTAAGGCCCAAAGGTTTTCATCGCTTTCAAGTTCAGCCACTTCAGTGAACTATTGCAGCGTTCCATAGATTCTACAGAATAAATAATTGTTATTAAATAACAGGATTTTGCATTATAGAAGCTGCTTTTAGCTTTTATGGCTCGTACTCTTCTAGTTTTTCTCTTTTCTCTTATTAACATATGGTCACAGAAATTAGAGTATACATGAGAAAACAAATGTTTAAATAAATGCATAAATAAATGAATAAAAAATAAATGGAAAAATAAATGTAGATAAATTAATAATTAAATGGAGAAAATAATTATTAAAAATAAATAAATAAATGTAGAAATACAGGAGTTGCCTTTTTAATTACCAACTGAATTTATTTTCCATGTATTTATTTATCAAATGTTTTTTTCTAATGTCATTTTTTGTCCTTCATAGAATACTGTATAAATCAGTCCGTGTTACTGTTTTTTTTACTGCAGAGAGTGTTTACTTACCTGATTTTGACTCCCCTCCTGAGACAGATGGTGGCATCATGGTGCAGTTGAAGTAATTCTGAGTGATCTGCTCTTTTACCCATTTTACCACAGAACCTCTTTGATGGTCAGACATGGAATCGTGCATGTCCCGCATCATGTTCATGCTGGAACCAACAGAAGTTTTACAATGTTAAGAAAAGCGACAAGAGAGAGCAAAGAAGATCACTGTATCAAATCATACTCACATCTTCTCCATGTATTGAGCCTTTACTTCACGAGGAAGGTTCAGTCTTGAAGGAGGCATATCTTGCAGTGCAGGTTTGGCCGCCCACACCATTGCGTCGTACTCGCCTGGGTCCATGTTGTTTTCACCTGGCGTGGTCAGAGTCGTCCAGGACATGGGAGCCACAACGGCTTGCATGTAACATGCAGATGCTTCCTGTGGAGAGATGACAGGTATTATGACACTACCAGAGAGAAATGTTGATTTATTAATGGATAGTTTAGCTGTTGTTAAGATGTTGGCATTAGTGCACTGACAGAGGAGTTCCTCATCAGTCTGATCATTTGTTGAAGTCTGGTACAATTCCACATCTTGTTTGGCTAAAAGAAAAAGAGAGAAGAATCAACATGAATATTAACGAATAAAAAAGAATGACATAAAATGTTGAATATTAAGATCATAGTTTCATTCAGTGACTAACTTGTGACCCACATATTAAGAAAATAGGTTGCATGTTTCAACGATTGTTGTTTTGTGAGATTTAAGTGCAAAACCATGTGGGTGTATGTGGATGACTGGTGATGACTGGTGGTGTATTTGTGCGTCTTCACACCGTTTCATCTGAGTCAGCCATGTTGACCCGGCCGTTTTGGGCTTTGCTTGCGTCTTCTGTGGCTAATTTCAGAGCATCAAGAAACGTGAAAACGTTGGAACTGGACGAGTCCTCGCTCTTTTCCTCCACAGGCAAATCGCTGAGAGTAGAGACAGGAAGCAGGTGAGTGAAGCTGGCGCCAAAGATCATGAGCCATGTTTTATTTGTTTATTCATCTTGACATTTGATTATCCAGACAAATTCAAACAAGACTGCGCTGTTTTCCAGGAGCACTTTGCTTCCTTGTCATATAAGCATCCTTCTACCGTCTTCACGTGGAGCCGAGGGCCCTTGCTCTGCCGTGTCTTGACTTCACGTGTTCTCAACTTGAAGCGAATTAATCTCCTGCTAAGCTAAAACAAGTGTATTGGCTCAAATCATATCAGTTTGCTTTAAAAGCACGATTAGAGGAATACAACATATGAGAACAACTCATTGAAAACTCTCTTCAGGAAATCAACCGAACCCACAGTTGCCTGTAATTGAAAACAGGGCTCTGCTGAAACATCTGAGGCATCTGGTATCCTGTAACACAGCAACGTAGAACAGATAACACACGTCAGGAATGGAATGAATAATTCACATAGTTAGTGAGTCATGTGTAAACATGGCCCTCACATGCACAATGACACACACACTCACAAACACAGACACACACACGCACACACTCAACTAATTTCAAGTTTTCTCACCCATGTTCTGGCACTTCATCATCTGATTGAAAAAAGCAGAGCAGATAAGGTCAATTTGAAAATTCCTCATGGGAGTTTCTTTAGACTGCATCTCCTTCAAAAGACTCACCAGTTTTTGGGCCATGTTCTTGAAGTTAAGTTTTCCAGGCATCTTATTGTAAGGCTTTGCTGAGGACGTAATGTTCAAACACAAAACATGTAAATAACATGGATGCTAATTATAAATGGACAATAACTTTGTGTGAGGGCGCTGCTGCTCACCTGAGGCTGCACAGGCTACAGCAAGTAGCAGGAGAAATGTTCCTCCTTTTGAGGCCATGGTGAGAGGTCCTCCCTGCCTGTCTGTTGAATATGTTTGAAACTGTCCATCACATTTATAAGTGAGTTTCTCCCAGGTTTGTTCAATATTTCTTTGTGGGTTTTATTTAAAAGGTGTCATGATTTTGTAATCAAGTCTCCAGATGTTATGGAACCTGTCTCCATGTGAACACGTTTCTGCCATCCACCCTTCCTCTAAGGACCTGTGATCATATCGCCCAAGTTACCATTCGTGTTACCCATGCGATGGGAGACTCTGGGGACCTGCATCCTGTGACAAACAGGTCTGAAGATGTACACGATGTACCAGGGAACAACATTTTGTTAACTTCCCAGAAAAAAACAGCTTTGATTTACATATGCCTTCAATCATTTGCATGTGGGTCATGTCTAACCATCGAGTTAATTTGCTTTCTAATAATTTGACTTCCCATTTAAATGTGCCTGATGATAAAAAATATTAGACCTTTAATGACCTCTTTAAGTTATATATATATATTATCCTAAGACCATTTATCTCTTTTAAAGTGTGACAAGATTTTAATGCATAATTATAAAAATATATATTTTCTGATTGTATAATACATTAAAAAACATCACAGGGATCATCACTAATGAAAAACAATAAATCAACATTAAAAATATATATGAAAACATACAAAATGCACATACATAGCCCAGTGTATGTATCTTCTATGTACGTCATGAAATAGTTTCAAGAAGAATTGCACATCACAAAGACTGAAAAGGAAAACAAATAATTTTCTGAATCATGGGATAGTTGGGTTTTACTCACAGAATCTGCGTCCGGTCCCTGGTAGATGTAAACAACAAACAATTTAACGTATTAATAAAATTGGATACAGATGAGTGGAGGATGCACGTCCTCTTCCTTTGCCTCTCTGTCACGTCTGATGAGAGCTGGGTGGTTATTTGACCTCTACTTACTCAAAGCAGGTGCAAGGTGTATCATGACAATGTGTTTGTGTGCTTGTTAGAGAGAGAGAGAGAGAGAGAGAGAGAGAGAGAGAGAGAGAGAGAGAGAGAGAGATTTAATTGACGCATTCTCATGTGAACCATGAAATGAACATAGCATTGTTAAACAAAGATGAGTTAAAGCTTAAAAAGTTAAAGCTTAAAAACTCTCCTCATATGTATAACTGTGACTTTTACTCTAATGTTTTAATTTAACCGATGCAGACTTGAATCTGAAACAATGATGCACAAACAAAGAGCATAGCTTGTGGATGAGGTTGCAAATCAGGACGCAATGCTCATTCCTCGGTATCATATTCCTATTCAAATGAAGTGCAAACAGGATTACACAACCAAAACAACAAACAAAGGTGACCACAGAGAACATCTTTATTTACATACAGAGGACGCTGGTAACTCACAACAACAGCTTCTGAACAACGAGTGGTAATGAATGTTCAGGTAATGGATGTTACTGAAAAATACACTAAGGCGATCACTTCTCTGTAGGAAAACAAAGTAGATTAAACTCATACAAAAAACAGAAATGAACTAAATTGCCTCTTCTTCTAATGTGAAATAAAAAAAACTATAACAAAAGAAATATCACACCTGACCATTGATATATATAAAAATGAAAGTGTTTTATCGTCAAATACCAAAGAGATGTGACTTTAATACGTAGAGTAATAATACGTTTAATAAGTGTCAACCTACTCCGCCCCTCACACGCGGTGTGGACCCTGTAGTTGAGTGGACACTGCCCATATCAGACGAATGCAGATCACAGTATGTGAACTTCAGTACACAATGAACTCTTTGACATGTCCCTATGTAATCGCGTGTGTCTGATGTGACAAACAGTGTGTAATACCCACAGGACATCCTCCTCCTCATTAGATTTTAATCACACTCATTAGGAAAGGCCATGGAAGCTACTGTATATCTCGCTGGATCCTGCATGTGTGACAGAAATCTAAAAGGCTATCAACCAAACAGTTTTGTAGACAGACACAAACTGATTAACATCTGTTCATTGGAGTTCCTATTTGTGTCGCTCAGGACAGAGAGAGAGCCAAAGGAGAAGGTAGCGGCTCCACGACTGTCGGGTGTTTTAGTCCATGATGCTGTTTCCCTCCATTTTGAAGCTGACATTAGAGCAAAGGTTTGGATTGTTGAAGTGATCTGAAAAAGATCAGACACTGGTTAGTGGCTGAGATTATGCTTGTGCTTGAATGTTGACAGTATTGCTTGCACGAATCCCCATTAGTTATTATCTCAGGGTCCATTTAAAGAAATACTATGAACACTTTTCACCTTAAAATAGCAGCTTCAAAATTAGTTTGATGGTTCAATGAGTTGGACCAGGGAGAATGGTGCCTCCTTCATCACCACTACTTATCCTGAATGCCTGTTCTTGCTCTATGTAACTTTGGTGAGTGGGCACAACATCTTGAGAGAAGTGAATAGCTGATTGATAGTTGCAGGTTAAATTGCTAGAATCAGGCCCAGCAAGTTTCAGGAGTAATGCTGAACCGTAGACCAGGTAAGAAGAGGAAATATCAAGAATTCTATTTTTCTATACTTTCCAAACATTTGTCACGTGCTCTGTGTGAGTGTGGCCACCAAAACTCACCTGCAGCAAACTCCCGGATGTCAGCGGGTCTCTTAAGAAACACATTTCTGTGAGGAGGACATCAAATACACAAACTGAGTCCTTTGAGCAAATCCCAATGTTGACATTAAAAGGTGATGAACTGCACAATCTCCTCATACTGATGCTGAAAGATCTGAACCTACAGAGGCAGTTTTGACTTTGTGGAGGCTTCAACTTCATTTCTGACTGCAAGAGTTAAACTGTTTGTATATGGCAGGTTTCATTAGTGAAGAACAATAGTTGTATTCATATTTTGTGTAAAATCTCCCTTCAAAAGTAGTGAGGTGTCTATGTTGCACATTAAAAAACAGGTCACAACAGGCTTATAAAACTGTTCAATTCTTCTTCCCATTCTTTTGGATGTTCCTGTTGTGTACTAGTCCTTTAAATATTGTTTTTTATTTTCTGCTAGTCTTTTTTCTAGCATTGTTTTTTTTCTTCTTTTATTTTATTGGGGTTGGTCTTGTTGTTTAAACTTCTTTTAATTCTTGTTCATTTTATAGTTTTTATTTATCACGATAGTTTGGAAATTTTATATTTTTCCTCTATACAATGTTTGGGTTGGTATTGTAGTTGTTTCTCTAATTTGGTGTTTGTCATTGATTATTTCTTCTGTGTGACATCTGTAGCTTTTTGAAATTGAAATGATCTTTGCCATGAGCACAGTTCATCACATGGAGCAGAGCCATCTTCTCACCTGAGGAACTCTGCCACCAACACCTCCACCTCCGGGTGCGACCTCAGGTACTTCTCATTCTCGATTCTCGTCTTGATCTGGAAAAGGAAGTAATAACGCATTCCCTGAAGCAGTATTACAAACAAACAACATTTCCAATCCAGCAGCTGCAGTTATTGATTCGGACATGAAACACACGAGCCTCTCTAGTGTTGTGAAGTCACCTTGAACTGTCGCAGTTTCTCCTGCTGCTCAGGACTCAGAAAACCGACTTCCAGTTTCGTCAAACCTCCTTCTTCAGCCATCACTTCTCTCCAGATTGAACTGGTTTAAATGTTTGCATGTCCGCTGGGAGCCATTTTACCAGTTAAGGGCTAGAGCAAATCGTGGCAGCGGCAGCTCGTATAGGCACTTCCGGTGTCTTTGTTGCCACGATACCTAAAGGAAGCTGCCTATGTTGCTACACTGTTTAAAAACAGCTGCCTTTGTTGCCACAAGTGTTAGGAGGGGGGGGGGGGGGGGGGCAGTTGTGATAGTTGCCACACTGTTTTGGGGCAATTGTCACAGTTGTCACAACTTGATACTAATTCATATATCGTATATACGTATAAATCACACGGATTTATATGTATTCACAAACAGTGGCAGCTGCCTCAGATCGCTGCAGCTGCCTCTACACATCAGTGGCAGTTTCTGTTGCCACCGGTAGTGCCTCTACGAGCTGCCGCTGCCACGATGCGAGCTGCTGTCTCTCCGTTTTTCACCACCACCTGCTGATGACAGTGTTTGTGCGCTTATCAACAACCGTTACCATAGAAACGAGTTCAGGCAGTGGACAGCTGCGTCCTCTAAGGGGCAGCACATCCCAACATAAGATAAATTAAGATAAGTTAACATGAGATAATCCTTTATTGGTCCCACAATTGGGGAATTTACAATATTACAGCAGCAAGAGTCAAAAATAGGCATCAGTAAGTAAGTTAGTAACATGCAATATTTAAATGTAAGGGTAATAATAGGTAAGTGTAAGCAAATATACAAAATATAGACAAATATGAATGGAAAGACAGAATGAATATAGCATAGTTAAACCAAAGTTAAAGTTCAGTCCATGATTGGTCCATAATAGTGCCTGAAGTTCTACTGGGAGCACAGCTGGTTGACAGACTTACTGCTGCAGGAAGTAAGACTGTTAAAAAGGAAATCACTAAAACATGTACTACTGCGTATACTGCTGCTGCTGCTGCTGCTGCTGCTGCTGCTGCAACATAGATGGGCAGTAGTGGTGGTTCTGTGAAGAAAGATAAGCTACTAAGCTTCATAATATAAAATTATACAAACAGCTATATTTTTTTATCTTGTTTGCACAAGTTAATAAAATGTAAACAACTTTATTAACCCAACATCGACATAGTAGAGGCATGATTGGCATATGCTCAGAACACCACAGGCGTACGTTGATTTATTGCTTTTAAGAGCAATGACAATTTGATAATGCGACAGTCAGTCAGTAGCATATGTAAGCTAAGAATCCCACAACCTTCTCAAGAGTACAGCTTTTGGACTATTCAATAACATTTTGAGATAATAAAAGAAAAGTGAACCAATGTGGTTTAAAGAAAGAGTAAACCATTGTGGTGTATTTGATACACAAATCACATTTCATATATGGCTACATAATTTTGTATCAATGGTGTAGCCCTTACTGGAAGCTGGTTGACTGGAAAACTGTTTATATTGTGGCTGAAACCCATCAAATCTCAGTCTAAAAGGCAGGAAAGCAACAGGTTTGTAAAGAATTTGTGGAAACTGAGAGGGCAGGGTGTGAGCGAGATAAATGACAAACCTTTAAAAAAATATATTCAGGCATAAATGCAAGGCTTTACAGCTATTAGACTTGCCTCCGACACATTTCAGGAGGCAACAGGAACAGGAGTTAAAATACTGCTCTTATATGACAAATACAAAAAAACATATTTTCAGAGGTATTTTAGGCATGAGAGAGTTTGAGAGAAAGAGCCGCGGACTTTACAAGCCGAGAACCACAACAATTGTAAGTTTACTGTCCTTAAGTCATCTGTGACACTAGTTCTGAGGTTAAAAACACCAATCCAGCATGACAAAATGTTCTAGATTGTTTTGAGTGGCATCATATCCTCTGGGTCAAGAAATACATTGTGTTGTTGAAGTGAACAGCCTCTGCTCTTTCCCTCAGCCTTAGCTCTTCCTCAATTTCTCCTTCCCCTTTGTCTGCTTCACCAGATGAGGGCTGATCGTAACACGGAGGGCTAAAGGTCACCAGGGCCTGTCCTTCTGGGGCGGCTGGTGTGGTGGGTGGAGGTTGAGACGAGTCATCTGACTGGACGGGGACGCTCAAACAGTGGAGTTTAGACATGAGTCTGTCCTTGTGTCTGAAATGAGAAACGAGACAAGTGACGTCTCATTTAAGACGTATATTCGTCATACATATATAGAGCGAATTCTAATTTTGGATTCAAGTTGGATTCACACCAGCCAAGCGCAATAACCGGGTGCACATTAATCAGCAGATGTGTCACTACCTGAACATGAAGGCAGCCAGAATGATTGACATGAGGAGAAATGAACCACAGATCCACAGGACGTGATGCGACACCTCCACTCCACCAACCACTGGTCCGGGATCTGCAGTGAAGACGGTGAGAAATCGTAAGGGATCAGAACAACATCCATGCAAGTGGCTGTGTGTGTGTGTGTGTGTGTGTGTGTGTGTGTGTGTGTGTGTGTGTGTGTGTGTGTGTGTGTGTGTGTGTGTGTGTGTGTGTGTAATAGGTGTGTTGAGCCATGTATCCTGTGGCACGTTTCGTTATTGAGCCTCACTTATCATGATGACATGGCTTCCTGTTAGAGCCGAGAGGGCCGGGGGGGCGTTTTCAGCACTGAAAACATTTAAAGTCTCAATCCAGCAGCTTATATCCCCCCTATAACCCGTCCTTGTTCCTGAAAATTACATATTTAAAAGGTTTTGTCGTGAAGGATTTCCCCTAATGGCCAAAAAATTGCTTGGATGTACCTTCTCGCCTTCCTTCCTCATTTTGTGACTGGGATCTATTAATATGCTAATATGTCCTGTTCCCTGACATATGTTGAAAGTTCAGCAATATTATTTTGAGCACTTTAAAGTGTAAGTGTGTGTGTGTGTTGCGGTGTGTGTGTGTGTGTGTGTGCGCGTGTGTGCGGCTGAGAGAGTTGTGTCTCAATTTGTGTGTGCATAATCAGATTTTTAAATGTGTAAAGGAATATGTGCTGAAATTTGAAAATGCAATCTGGAAATGTGTATTCAATCCATCAATGTCCATCCACACATTCACAGATCCATGCAAACATTTGCAGATTTGTCTACATGTGTACAAATGTCAATACAATTGCAAATCTCATTGCACATTTACAGATTTTGTACGTGTTAATATCCCTCTCTCTCTCACGCACACACGCACACGCACACACACACACACACACACGCACACACACACACAAACACACACACACCATTGGGTGTGACGTCCTCTGCAGCAGATCCTTCCTCTATAGATTCTGGGAACTGTCGATTAAAGAAACAGACAGAAGAGACAATGTGAGTTTCTGCAGGAAAATAAAACAAGATAAAGTACAAATCCTTTCCTCACAGATCAATGACACACTCTTCAGACTCTTACCATCGTGGCCATCAGATCATCACTGAGTTCATAAGCTGAGGAGATAAAACAATTTTGACATAAATCAGAAAAGCTACTATCAAGTTTCAGAGGGCTGTAGATACACATTTTGGCAATTAGGCTCATTTGCCTTTTTGCTGTGAGAAGCAACTTCAATGTCTCAATAATCATGTCTAATCATTTCAATAATTCAAATAATGGAATTCACAATAAATGTGCAGCTAGACAATGAGTAAATGAGTTTAGCTTAGCATGAAGACTGAAAAAACAAGGTCTCCTTTTGTCCCAAAGATAACATATAAAATCCACTAACCAGCACCTCTTTAAAGTTAGTGTAAAGAGTGTTGTTGAATATTTTAGAATTGATCCATCAAACTTGAGAAATAAAAAGATCAAACATTTTTCCTAAAAGAGATTTTGTTTTCATTTTATTTAGGTGTAAACTTCCGAAACAGAGTGAACGGATTCAAATAGGAAAAGAAACACATCTTTAAAACTCTGCATGTGTGAGTGGATGATTTCATGCTCAGTTTTTCCAGGAAGGAAACAGGAGCTCTGCTTCCTCAGGTTGTCATGACTACTTTTGTCTGTGTCCAGGGTGGATTATGAATGGCTTGAGTGCTTGTCGATAAAGTTCCAGGTCAATTTATATCACGTTCATGTCTTAAACCAACTGGGACGTTTCTTGGCTGTTGGCTCTGGGCAATTAGCTATAGTAACTTTAGTTTTCTACTGATAACGGTGACACCGACACATAATACTTTTGAAGTAGCGTTATACTATATATATTTACCTGTCCAGCTGCTGACGTTGACAGGGGAACTCCAGTTGCTCCAGAGGCCTTCATATTCTTCCTTAGTCCTGAGCTGAATCAGGTATTTAACACCAGGCATCACATCAGTGATGGTGTGGGAGCGCAAGTTCGTAATCATTTTTATCTGCATAAACACAGACACAGGAAACCAGGAAAATATACATTACTGTGACGTTAACCGAATTACAGCGGAGTAACTTTTTCAGGTCAGTGAGAATGTCAGCTGTGAACAGTAACACACATCAACTGTGAATGTTTGGTGAAACAGCCAATTTACATGCTGATTGACTGAAGGAGATCCTGTCTCGTAACGTGCTGGTGTGGCCTACGGCTATGTTCTGCTCATCATGTATGAGTAACAGCTTTATTATCGAGCCATGGAGTCCAGGAATTGTACGGTCCATGTTGCTAGCTCTGTACCAACGACACGTTACAATGGTTCACATGTTCAAATAGAATAACCACATTGCCGCAACTAAAAGTTTCAGTCTACCATTTGTTTTTTTCCAGATTCATGAAATCAAATCTGTTAATCTGTTGGTCTTACTGAACACTTGTGCCAAATTTTTGTGAGATCAAAGTGATCTTTGACCTTTGAACAAAATCAAATCAGTTCATCTCTGAGTCTAACTGAATGTCTGCACCAAATTTAAAGAGATTTCATCCTTCACAAGAATGGAAAGGACGCACCAACATACTCACAGACAAGATAAAAGCATAATGCCTTGCCAGTACAGAGGCATAAAACTCTGTCAGTCGCTCCGCCACCACCCACCTGCTCATGATGATTCGAGGACTCCAGCGGTTGATATTTTATCTCATAGATTAGTGTATAATATCTGTCTTGAGTCTTCCAGGATGTGGAAAAATTCCAGTTGACCTTTATCCATGTCTCATGTCCCTCCACCTGTGTGACTGTGATGTCTGATGGGGGGTCCGGCTTCACTGTGAAGGCAGGAGGTAAAACAGTGAGAGTAGCTTCACAGAGCTTTTAGAACTTTAGCACCAAGCTGACATGGACACGCTCGCTTACAAATGTTCAGAGGTGTGAAGTGCAGCGGGGCGCTGGTGGCATTGCCTGCGACGCTTGTAACGCAGAGATAGGCCATGTGAAACGTCCTCAGCTCGTCCTCATTGAAGTCCACAGCGCACCAGTACCGGGAGAAACGAGATGAGTATGAGCACTGGTAATGAAGGAATGCGCCTGTTGGTCTGCTAGAAGGTGGAAGGGAAGACACTTATAATGATGATATAACTTACACTTAATAAAACACTTTTCACAGTAGTTCCACTCTTTCAAATTATTTAATTTTTGATCTAAAATCAGCAAATTCTCAAATTTGTCATTTCTGACAGGAAACCGATAACCCACAACACGGTTTCAGAGAACATTATCAAAAGTCACATTAACTGTACATATTCTATATACTCTCTGTATCGGTTTGGAAACCACAAACATACCTGATGCCTTCACCAACAACTCTTTCAAGTAATAACATCTGCAAAGGAGGTGATGTTTTCATTGCTGTTTGTCTTTCTCTGTCCAGGACTACGCAAAAACTACCAAACTGATTTCCATGAAATTGTGTAAAGGGGTGGGGTGAGACCCAAGGAAGCACATCCTAACTTTTGGAAAATATTTGATAGAGGGAGTGGCACTAGGATTTTGTTTTTCCACGTTTATCACATTTTGGTGAATTTCTATTGTATGCGTGTCCTCACCTTTTATTCAGCATGAGGGAACAGTTCATGTGTCTGCTCACAGGCCTCTGTGGCGTCCACTCACAGCGGATCTTACTGCTTGGGGACTTCTTGTAGCAGGACAGCCTGGGACTCTCAGGAGGATCTGACAGGACATTAATACAATCTGTCATATGTTGCCTTTAGAAGGAGAAGCAAACTTTGGTCCACTATTATCCAAGAGCCGAATGTGAGGATTGTGCCAAAACACAAATCCTCACATTTGAGAGGATGTGACAAGGGTTTATTTGCAGTGTCAGACCTGGGATTTTTCTAAATCAGCCAATTATATGTCCAACAACCATGCATAATTCCTGATTCAGTAAGTCGTTCATTCCTTGTTTACTGTTAGTGCTAGAGCTTTGATTGAGCTTTTTCATGCACACTGTTTCTTCAAAAAAGTAAGAAAACAAAAATGTTCTTAAAGACTAATGACGGGACAGTGGCGCTTCAGGGGCCAATTCGATTTCAGCTGGGGGGCAATGCGTCCCCTTGCCCAAACCCTGGATCCGCCCCTAAAAGTGCCTCGTTTAAGCCTGATAAATAAATAAAAATGTTGATTATTTTTCTGTAAACAGGCCTTTTTCTTTGCAGACATTACATAAGTCAGGGTTTCATTCGAAGTCTCTGTGCCCACTGATCACAATGTTTGGCCCTTTTTACCACCAATGTTAAACCTTGATTTGATTTATCAGTTAAAACATGACAGAACAGTTGTTTCCTTTTTCTCAAATCAAAGTGACACATCACCTCTAACTTTACTCCTCCATTATTCGGACTCACCTTCAACAACTACCCTAAAGGAGAACTTCTCTCTTCCTCTGTGATGACAGCTGTACCTCCCAGAGTCCGTCTCTCTCACTGAGAACAGAGACAGAGTCGATCCTCTCTTCTCAAATGTGATTTCTCTCCCCTCTTGCTTCCCCGTCCCCACTGTCTTCCCATTCAACTTCCACTGGGGCCGTGATTTTGTGCCTCTTGTTACCCTGCTCCCGTTCTCCCCTTCCTCCTCCTCCTCTTCCCAGTAATCTCCCTCTTCATCCGACTCTACCTCCGAGTTGGATTGCCCCCTCAGCAGCCCACCCACGCTGGTCGGTTGGGTCACGTGAGTAGTGGGAGAAGCTGTGTTTGCTGTATCTCTGTCTCTGGGGCCTCTGGTTTCTGTCGTCACAGTACTGACTTCTGCCTCAGGGCTGATGTGCTGTTCTTCCTTTAGGGAACTCTCCTGTTTGCTGTATATAATGTTTCCAGTGGTTGTGGGTGCTACTGAAGAACTCGATCTCCTGTTGGCGTTTGGGCTGTTTCTGGCAATGTTGACCTTTACTCCATCCACCGTTACATGACCTTTGCAGGTGAGAACCAGGTTACTGCCCGAGGATAAAACCGACACACCTGGTGGGGGGTCTGCAGTGAAAAACAAATGAGAAAAACATTTTAAAGAATTAATAAAGAAAAAAGTCTGTGTGAGCAATCTTTAATCGTGCATCCAAGTCTATTTTGAGTTATGCCTTGAGTATTGCTATAGTCACAGTTGACAAGATACAGCACATAAGATGCAACAACAATGTATATCCACCTCCTTTTGAACTTCCCCTTTTAATTTGTGGGTCCTCTTCCCCATTTCTTTTTCTCAAACTCGCACCTCTTTGGGTCAACCCTCACTTCATATTTACGATTTCTGATATTTACAGTGTTCTTATGTGCTCAGAACTTTCACAGCCAATTACGACGTGAGCTGTATTTGTGTATCTTCCTGTTTCCTGGAAGTCCATTGCCCTTAGTCCGAACTGTTTCCCCCCCTCCCCTCCTCGGTGTCCTCCAGTTCTCTGGCTTGTCCCTGGGGAAACTTACATGTTATCTGCAGAGTGTGGAATGCTTTTACGTTCAATGTCCTTTCACAAACTTTTTTCCTAAATAATGTCAGTGATTTAAGTTCAGGATTTGTTTTACATCAAATGAGGAGAAGTTGCCTCAAATCCACACAACCCCCTCCTACAGGTTTGTACAACAAACATGACCAAGGTTAAAAACACATTTAAACTTGAATCTGATTGGTAAGTAAAGAGTAAAGTGAACAAAGAGAGCAGCTATTTCAATTAGAAAAAGTCTGTTCATTCTTGTCATAATAACGTTAATAATATTAATGACTTATCTTTCTTGTAGAGCACTTTGTAACTGCTGCTGTAACAATTAAGTAATATAATAATAATACATTTTCATATTTTTAGAGGACTTTGTAACTGCTGCTATAACAATTAAGAAATGTAATATTTATACTACTACTACTACTACTACTGCTAATACTACTACTAATAATAACAACACTATCTGATTTGTTAGGTTAAACCTAGATCTCTTTAAATGTCAGGTTCAGTTAAAAATCATTGAATCTCTCCCTGTGGACAAGACCAAACTAAGACGCTTTAACATCTGTTCTTTAAAAAATCAAAACAGGAACTGAGTGACTCAAAACGATCCATATCTGTAAAGTGTGTTTCTGACTGGACTTCACAGTCAGAAACAAACAAGGGCAAGAAGAAATGAAGAAAGAAGAAAACAAGTCCACGTCGGATCTCACCTCTCCTGGGACAGCTGCCTTCGAAAATGCCGCGGACCAGCGAGGAGCAAAGAGCGAGCAGAACAGGGAGAAAGATCCGCATTGTCGTGCACGCGTCTCCCTTCGCCGAGTCGTCACACCATCACCCAGGATTCACGCAAACGGCAACAGCTGGAGAAAGTCGTGTCTGTGAACCAGCTTCATCCAAACTCGTGTCAGTCCAACAACAGACAGCCCTCCACCACACACATGATAGTGAAGAACAGTTGGCAGCTTCCTCTATGATCCCTCAGACCCGTTATTGTGAAATCCCACAGAGACGCAGAAGAAATCCCCCCTCAGACAAATTTAACATACTCAGTCCGTGTCTACATTTGTATTTAAATAATCCTGATATTATCCACACGAGGCACAATTCAAATTGACTGCAGCTTTTATTTCATTATTTTATTATTTTATTTTATTCAAAGGTAATTAAACTGCTTTTGGATTTGCACACTGCTCAAATCTATACATATTTCCACCTTTGCATGTAGAAAGTGGTAGTTTCCCAAAGCTTGATTTTTGTTTTTGCCACAATAAATCTTTTTGTGGTAAAATTCTCCTGCTTTCGGTTCTTTTTAACTTTACATAATTTCACGTTTCGCTACACATGTTTCTACTTCTTGCACCATAGTCATTTCTAGCGGAAACTTGTTACATGAAATGAGATTTGCATGGACACGGTGTGTTTCTCTCCTGTGACAGAGAGGTCATATGTTTATTGACCACCTTTCGACAGCTTCACATTTTGCCCTCAGAAATTGCCCGTGCATGAACAAAGCATGGGGTCAGCTACGGTACAGTATATTCATTTCAATATGTTTATCCAGACCATATCCTCTGCCCCTTTGGAGAGATCAGAGAGCAGATTTATACTGTTCCTCTGTTTACCCTATAATGATTATCTCACCCCATGTCTGGATTTGCAATGTGATGCAGTGCCATGCTGGATGGATGCATCAGGAGTCAGAAATGAGAAGTTACATGACTCAAATTTTGGCATTACTAAGGCATAATTATTCCCAAACCTCTTCCCTTCATTCAAATAAAAGGGACTAAAAAAAGTAAGACTAATTTAAAGCACTTATTGAACAGTGTGTATACGGTAGGAATCCGGTTCACACAAAAAGTCACATGTATGATCGAGACTTGGTTTCTTTGCACTGCGCCCGTGTCCGAGTCAGCCAGACTCTATCATTACATCAGAGGTGCATAAAGATGAACTGGGCCTTTGTCAGACCAACAGAAAGGTCCAATTTGCCAACAGAAGAAAATAAGAGTTGGCTGTGTAGGTGCAACTCAAATATGGGCCCTTATATAAAACACATCAATATGATGCAAAAAAGAGAACATGTGGAGTAGAAGTCAAATAAAACGTATCAATGAGAGAAAAGGCTCAGAAATCTCTCGAGAGTCTTCTGCGATGTTCTGTAGCTGAGGGTAGCGTTCTCACTGAGAACTATAGTGAACACAGAGATACAAACACTTCGCTGAAAGTTATTCAGCTCATCTGGAGGAATACTGTTTGCCTTATAGCTGTCAATGAGGCTAATCTTTGTGAAAGTGGAAACAATCTTTGAGATAAGGAATTATAATAAAGTTATCTTCGCATCTATTTCCATCCCTCATTTAGACGTTGCACATCGTCAATCTCATGATATTCTGTCAGCCACTCGTGATTGTACGCTGTGGAAACATGTTCAATATATCACCATTCAATCCCAGCTCGTAGTTGGCAAAGCCCATCTCATCAGGGAGTGTCACTTTCTCCCGTGATTAAGATGAAAATGGTTTATTTCGAGATGTATCAGCTGGGAAACAGAGCCCTGTGTGATTTTATAACAGTTCACATGCTCTCAGTATCTGAGCACATCTCCAGAAAAGCACTCAGCACATCCTGTATGAAGGGGCAAACATCTGATGAACAGCAGCCAACAAGTAACTCTTCCGTTCATTATGAATGCTTCATTCGATGTGGCTGGTTTCCTTAGCGACGGAGGTAAGGCCTTGGCTGTTGGCTGCACCGCTACGAGCCGCGAAACCTTTCCAGCCAAACAGTGCTTCCTGTTGGAGAGAGGAAGAATAAATAAACGATGTAGGCTCTCTCATGTGTTTCAATGGTTTTGTTGAATTGGGAATAGCGGCGACTCACCTGCACACTACCAAGAGAGAGCGTCCAGCCTCCAGGGGAGTCTCCCCCGGTGCATCTCACTGCTGAGGAGCCGAGGACGCTGGAACCCGGAGCCTGACCTGGACCCGGAGGTGCAGCTGACTCTGGGCCCGGGGCTGCAGCTGGATGGGTTTTTGTGGACACAGCGGGAACAGGTTGCAGATCACAGGCCGGGACCGTTTCCTCCTCGATTGGTGTCTCCTGTGAGCCGCCAATGACGGAGGAGGAGTTTGAGAGTGGAGGAAGTGACCCAGAGACACAACTGGGCGCTGGACTGCACTCCCCCGAAGCGCTGGGGGGAGTGTGAGTGTGATTGTGCTTCTTCCTGCGGAGCGTGTCGATCCAGCTGGAGCTGTGTCTGGAGGCGAAGTTGGCCAGGGCCAGAGAGGAGAGCCTCATGTTCTTCCCAGAGGTGATCAGCTCCCCGAAGCCCTCCTGGTGGGCGAAGGCATAGCCTGACCTCCTCGACCCACCACGAGCGCCCAGACGACCCTCTGACACGCTGCCCACGCCACGCCAGGCACTTCCTACACTGCGTCCAGCTGGCTTCCTCTTCTTCTGCCGCACCAACTGCGTGTAGCGCACCTGGTGTATAGACGAAAGGAGAGGAAGGGCAACATCATTTCTAGCTGAATGTCAATAGGATTATTTAAAAAATTTCTAGATAGAACCAAAATAATATACAGTCAATCTCAGAGGTGACAAGTATTAAAGTACAAATACTTTATTGCTGTAATGAAGCTGAATTTTTAGATATCTGTACTTGAGTCTTTTTACTTTGATACCTTCAGTACATTTCATAGCCTTGAGTAAAGACGTTGAATCAGTACTTATACCTTTACTTGAGTCATTTTAACAAAGTATCTGTACTTCTGCATGAGTAAAGAATGTGTTTAAATTCATAGATCTAACATACAAATCCACAACCTCATTTTAAGCCCAATCATCCATTAAATACTGTGAAAGCTGTGAAGGTTTTTGCATTTTGTGTTCCATGTTTTTGTAGCTATTTTAACCCGTGCAAAGAAAGAACACATCAAAAACAGGAACGTCTCTCCAACCCGCCGACAGCGGCTTCTGTCGGATGCTGAGGGAGCTCAACACACAATCACTGCATCACACACTCATCTTAAACACAAGGACTAAAGCTTGTGTCATTAGGCTCCACTGTCCAAGTCAATATTTGCACTGTATTTAAAGTCCACGAAGCCGCTGACGGCCACACACTCACATGAACTGTTTGTGCATGTTCAGTTAATCATTGGCTGAGCCCAGTTTAGGCCGGACGTGTGGACGGAGAAGACACTGACTCGTGCTGCGATGAAGTGGGTGGAGACGACAGTGTCACGGACTTTGTGTGTTTCTGCGCGTTTTCTCACCGTGTCTGAGAGCTGAGGTTTCAGGTCCAGCTTGAGGAAGCGGAAAGCCAAAACTGGAACTATGCATATTGCTGTCGCGAGCGCAATAGTCAACCACACGACTGGCTGCAATAACGTGCTCTGGGCACTACCTGTACTCACACACAGACAAACACACAAACAGACACACACAACTTGAACAACAACAATGTACGCTTACACAAGTATTAGACATCTTTACTGCATGATCGAGTGAAATTACTTCAGGATGTGACTGCAGTGAATTCCTGATTTTGGAGTGTGTGAATAAGAAATATTTACAAATCTCTGCATGTGTCTTAAGTTGTGGGTCAAACCATGTATATCAGTGATCTGATATTATCATCATTCTAGTTTTCATTATGTGTAAAAAAACATTGGATTATTATCTCTAAAACACCTGCCACAAAAGTCCAGTGTAGGTGTGTTTGTGTGTGCGACTAACTAATAAACTGTAAAGGTTAACTGACCGACAAAGTGGAACTGATTGGGAAAGATCCTAAAGAGGCTCTGGCTGTGCAGGGCCAACATGATGGTGAAGTAGCAGCCCACCGAACCCCACACAAACACGTGGTTGATGACCGTCCAGAAGCCTGTGTCCAGAGCGATCTGCACACAGAGGCACATCGGAGAAACAGAACAGTAAGGACACCACGATAGAACAAACAGCTGTGAAGCATGATGGTTCCCGGCAGTAAGGAAAGCAGACACCACCTGTACGCTGACCACGATGACCAGTGCTGTCGCCGTGGTGACAGCGAAGGTCTGGTAGTCGGCGAGGGGCACCCCGTTGCTCTGAGTGGCATCAGACAGGATAGCGTAGGGGACAAAGAACAGCACCACTGATGTGTATATGCCCTGGGTGATGCAGATGAAGAACTCCTTCTTGTTGAAGAGGAGGTTGAGCTGCCCGGGTTCATACAGCTTCGGGTACTCCAGACTCCTGTGGTCAGGAACATCCTGCATTAAGACACAACACGAGGGAATACATTGGTTAGAACAAGACCCTGCTGTACATGATACAACTGTCCTATTTGTGCAAAAGCGTTATTTATGATACTCAATACGCAATACTTGGCAATACTTTGAACCGACCTGGTCAAATATCCCCATGGCCAACACAGGGAGGGAGGTGTAGACAATGTTGTAGAGTGTGATGAAGTACTGATCATAAACAGTCTACGAGAGAGAGAGAGAGGAGACGCACACAAAACACACACAGTTAGAATTATCACGTTCATTTCCTAACCCCGTGTCATGTTATTCCCGGGGACCTCGCCTCTCTAACCTGAGCTGAGAAGCCACAGAAGAAACCGAACCAGAAGTGCACCATGGTGAAGGCAAAATTCTTGTAGAAGAAGTAGCAGAGGAATCGGCACATGCGCAGGTAGGACCAGCGGCCGTGGACCAGCAGGAGGCGCTGCAGAAAACGGAACTGGGAGAAGGAGTAGTCGCTGGACAGGACGGCCTGGATCCCCTCCTGACCTGAGATACCAACTCCGATGTGAGCGCCTGGAGGAGAGGAGAGGAGAGAGTGAAGAGAGAAAGAAAACGAGTCAAACAAAACTGTTGACGCAAATACTTTTTTTGCACAACCTGCAATCCAATGTTGTTCTTTTTGGTGGCTTGTAAATGACTTATTATGCCTTGAAAATGGTTTAATGAGATTAACAAATCAGGTAATGACAATTGTGAGCATGCCATAGTAAAAGTTAGTAAAGATATATTTGACATCTTAAGATCATCACGTAGACATGATGTACATACGCAGACAGCCATGGAGTTATGCAACACTTACACCCCAGAATATTACAAATACACTTCAAGAAGCAGAACATGGGGTTATCGGGCTAACCTCGTAACATCCACTTGCCTCATTTGGTTTTCCCTTAATCAGCATGAGGTTATAAATCAATCTTATTTTACACTGGATGTACAGTCACACACTGTGTCTGAATCACACTGTCACAGCTCTTGATGGAGTTTGATGTCATAATAGACTGCTACGAATTTGTTTTTGTCAGGTTATATTACATCCGATGCCTCTCATCTCTTATTTGAAGAATATCAGGTTTTGAGCCTGACAGGCTCGACTGAACACACTGCAGAACTCATTTGTTCCTCTGTCTTTTACACTTTTATACTGTTTCCCTGTGTGGGAGTACCAAGTGTTAGGGATTGATAATATTGATATTGATTGCTTTTATTCATTATGTGTACATGTGTCTGACAAAACGACAAATTCCAGAGGAGCATAACAGTTTTATCTTATGTTTCGTATCACATCTTATCATATTCTATTGTATCGTATTGTTTTGTTTTGAATCATATTGTATTGTATCGTATCATATTGTATTGTATCATATCTTAGCTAATCGCATTTTATCATATCATATTGTAACGTATTCTGTCGTATAGTTTCTTATCTTATTGTATCATGTCTTTTTGTATCATACTGTATCGTATCATATCGTAACATATAGCTTCCCATCATGTTTATTTTTTCGTTACATTTCCTCAAATGTATCTGCAACTGTCATATTGGAACATTCTGTGGGTTTGGTCAGTGTTTGTCTGTCTTGTATGAGCTTACTGGAACTGAGTAAAATTGCGTGTGTTTCGATGCTGAGAAAACATCCTCAAGACGCCGACTGCAACACACATTTCCACATCATCACTGCTACGAACGTCATCTGCCACCATACTTCTGCTGAGATTGAGTCACGCCATACACACGTGCACTTAGCCCTACTTCTCTCTTTCTCTTTGCTCTCCATCGCAACAATAATCCGGTTACACCATGGATCCCGAGACTCACTTTTGATCATGCTAACGTCGTTGGCGCCATCTCCTATAGCCAGAGTGACGGCCTTCTTGTGGGTCTTGATGAGCTCCACCACCTGAGCCTTCTGCAGCGGCGTGACCCTGCAGCAGATGACCGCTTTGCACGCGCACGCTGTCGACACGAACTCCGTCTCCATGTCGGCTTCGAGAGCGTGGGCCTGTCAGAGAGCAGGAGAGAGAGGGTCGACGAGTTCAAGGTTACAGACAGGTGTCATCGAGTTTCAGAGTCTGAAGAAACTGAAAATAGGGTTTGTTGATGACAACTCGCTGCTTCCTGACAGTTGACTGTTTAATTCTCAGTGGTCCTGTTTGGTGTGTGTATAGCATGAGAGTGACGTGTTTTTCCTACCAGACTGTGACCGTTGACAATGAGGGCAAACTCTCCAGAGACGTTGTCCATGAGGTTGGAGGGAGGTGAAGGGGGAGGAGGAGTAGGAGGAGGAGGAGGAGGAGGGGGGCACTGGGGAGGTTTCCCTCCTCCACCTCCTCTGTCTGTGCCATCTCCCTCTTGTCCTCCTCTGAGTCCATTGGCACTGAAGTAGGCCTCTCCCCATCCCTCCATCCCCGACTCCTTCCCGCCCTCTCTGGTGCGTGACAGCTCAATCATCCTTTCCCTCGCCCTCCTGGAGAGCGAGACAAACAAACGCCACGTCAGCGGGACATGAAACAGCCCCAGACACACAACAGGCTGTGTGAAGGAGTGAACAGAGGAGATGAAAAGAAGGATGGTGGAGAAGGAAAACAAAGACACATGAACAAACATATCGAAAGTGGAGAGAAAGATAGGACGGTATTATTAAATTTGAAAAAAGAGCAGCTCAGTGAGGAGACAGTGGTGAGTTGAGGACAGATTATAATGTTCCATAGTCTATATGTTATTGGAAGCAATAAGATATTTTCATATGTTCAAGATATTTGTCTATAGAAAGTTGACCAATAGTTTTAATCACAATAAGCTGATAACGCTCAGTTTTGAGAGTGTACTCTTCCCTATCAGCTCACCAATGCCAACATTAAGTTAACTAAGCAAATCTTTACTCTACATGTTTTTGCAACTCGCACAAGTTGTGGGAACTGTCACATGCAATCTTAAGGTCATGCAAACTTTTGGGAACCACACATTAGGGCAATACAGTGTGTGCTCATATGTGAGGAAGCACAGTGGCAGTCACATCAACACTGAGAGAGTCATTCCAGTCCAAAATCATGTTTTTATGCAAAGGAAATTATAAAGTTAATTTGAGCTATTCATTCTGCATACACTTCTTAGTTTATTTTCTGACGAACACCTAACACCCACAGTGTGGATACTACAGTGTCAATGGACGCGTGTTGACGCGGACAAAGATGGACATTCATCCATCCATCCACTCCAGACAAGGAGACTTTACCTGAGCTCCTGCCGCACGCTCTGGACCGTGTGACCATTGATGATGAACACCTCAGTCATGTCATCCGTCAGCATCTTGCACGAGTAACCGATGTTGACAGCCGTCTCTGTGTGAGCGAGTGAGAGAGGGTCACTGCAGTAACTGAACGTAGTGCCAGGATGACAGGTAGAATACATGGGGTGACACAGTGTGATACTGAGTGATACTTTCTTTTATATAGTGACTGACAGCCCCTCAGGTTGCCTGCTTGTTCCTTGCAGCCACAGACTTCTATACATTCAATTGTGGCTGCATGGAGAACCGACCCAGTACAAATCTAATAATCCACCTGAAATCTCTGTCTGTCTGTGGCTCAGCGTTCATCTAATTGACTTCACACTTGGCATGTGTATTGTTAAGGGCCCATGAGAGTGTAATATTGGATTTGGTGCGATTTGGAGAATCAATATATTCAATATGAATAAACCTTGCTGATTCCAAACAGGCAGGTTTAGAACAGTCTTTTCATTATTGAATCACCAATTCTGCGCTCATTGCCCCGACCTTTGTGTCCAACAGTTTGAATCAGCTGTCACCAACAATATTCCTTAGTTTTGGGAAACTGGTTTTAACCTTATCTGTTTCTGAATTTGTGTTACTTTTGAGGACATCTATATTCAAACTTCTCCAAATTGCTGGATGGATTTCCTTGTTCTAGCTCTTGCTTTGTCCGGAGGAACTTGCAGGTTTCAAGTTGTATGAGCTCGGTCTCACAGTGAGATGGCAACAGAGGCTAAGTGGCGTGTCCACATGAACGGTTGAATGCACACAGAGGAGATGGCTGCTGTGAAAACTCTCATTTATCTGAACCTTGGCAAATGCTGCTACTTTTTTAACAACAGCAAGCAAACAGCTTGCAAATGTTTCTGCGTCTCACCCTGTTTGTCTCCAGTGAGAACCCAGATTTTAATGTTGGCCAGAGAGAGGACAGCGATGGTCTCTGGGACACCTTCCTGCAGCTTGTCCTCAATGGCTGTGGCCCCCAGGAGCTACACACACACACACACACACACACACACACACACACACACACACACACACACACACACACACACACACATTTCAGTACCATACCAGTAGAAAAATTCAAAATGGATTTAAAAGTGATGAATTCTACTGCAACTTCTGCAACATTATGACCAAACAATTTGGTTCAGCTACACGAAAAGAAAGGAATTTCCCTCCGCAAATAAACTAAGTTCCCCTTTTATTCTGTTTAAGGAAGGACATATTTGGTGAGAAACAAACGATTTGAAGGTTCACACTCAGAAAATGAAAGTCAAACTGCTACTGAGAGAAAACGCCCTAAATTTAAATAACAAGCAGATCAAGTCACTGACCATCATGTCTTGCTCTATCTGCTCGTAGGCGGCAGCCACCCGGTCCTCTCTGCAGTCCGTGGCCTTGTCGGCGCAGCGGTGGCTCTCTGACCACGCCTCCCACTCATCCTCTGACAGGTCCCTGTAGGCCAGCGCCAGGGTCCGCAGACCGTCTGCTGCGTACTCCTGAAGGACATGTAAAATCACAAACATTGTGCATACCTCCACCAAACTAAATTGCACACAATCGTGGATATGAGTTCTGTGAATGTGCCTGCTTTTTTTCATAAAGATCCATGAATTAATCTCTGAGAAATCTTTGAAAATGTTGAACAGCACACAATGTTAAAGAAAGTGAAAACAAAATTCAATGGGTTCAGACAAACGCAGATGGAACAATATGCACACACATGAAGATTCAAATGGGGAGAAAGAAACACATCCTATGAGTTGACCATATTCTATTCCTCTATTTCTTTTAGGCCAAATCAATGTCTCTGTCTGCCTCATGTCATGGTGAGTCACATCATCTGATCCGAGCAGGAAGAAGTTGATGCAATGTCAACGTTACAGCTGCTTTGGAGTGTGCAGACACTAGATGGCAGTACAGATCAGTCGAGGCACTCATGCATTACTCACATTGAGATGGTCTGAGGTGATATTCATCAGTTCCTGGTTGCATGGGTGGAGTCGCTCCAGCAGCACAGTGTCAGCTCCTTTACAGTACAGGCGGATCCTGCCCTCTGGGCTACGCACTGAAAAAGTGAAAACATAAATTAATGGAGACAAAATCCATACGAGCCCTCCTTCATCTTCAATAACCAGACTCCTCTTCCTCAGCTTATTGAACTAATGACATTCCCCCGTACAGAGGTTCACAAAGACTGTCCATGTGAATATCGCGGCCGTGGTCTTGGTGCTCTGTTGCTATAGACCAAACGTTGTTGCTAAGGTACGAGTGATTAATGACCAGAGATTTTCTGGGCAGTTTTCCAGCATTTTACGAGAAGATAAATCACAGGAACACAAAGTGAATTCTCACAGAGGGATCGAATGTAAACATGACTAATAGCTCATCTGCTGTCAGTCTGGAGGAGTGTGTAGCTGAAATACCCGATTTGTGATTTAAACCTGAATAACTCCTTAACTCGGGGGTGTTGTCCCTCCAATGTAAATGGGGCTTTTGTTTATTGAGTGTCAAGAATTCAGCATATAAACCTTTGCTCCTTCTGATCAAATCATAATTACAATACAAGGCTTTCTGAATATCATTTTTACCATAGATACAACCAATTCATCCATCCACCATATATACCGCTTGTCCTTTCTAGGAGCTGGGGTCAAGGGTATATCCAGGTACACATTGGAAAGGGTCACCAGCGCTCGCAAGACTAACAAGCAGAGACACGCCCACATTATTATTGTTTTTAGAGTCTCCAATTAACCTAATAAGCTTCTTGTCTTTGGACTGTGGGAAGAAGCCGGAGTAGCTCACCAGCCCAGCTGACAATTTTAAATAGCAGATTAGAGAAATAAAATTTAAAAATCCAATTTCTCCCTTATCTGCCCTGTGTGTCTGCCACCAGCTGGGTTAAAAGCAGAGGTTGAATTTCCCCTTGCATGAGTGTGCCTGTGCATGTCTGTGCATGTGTGTGGGATAAATAAATCAAAGTATCTTAATCTATTCATTCCTCATACATTCACCAACCTTAAAACTAAAAATCAATAGAGATCCCTTTTCCAGATTTCTTTTCCAAAGCAATAAAATCTCCCCACCTATGACAGACATCCTTTTGCGTATGTTGTTGAAGTCCAGAATGGCGAGCAGCGTGTAGGTGACGGGTCGTCCCATCTCCGTGGTGGTGATCGTCCCCGGCGTTCGGGAGCGAAACACAAATCCAAAGTTTCGAGCCGCAGTCACCAGAGCGCCCTCATCTGGAGACTGAGCCTTATAAACCAGCTCCCCTGGAAACACGGATGAAACAATGACGGATAATAGAAAACATAAATAATGGACAGGTGATGTACGTTGGTGTCGTTGTCAACATCCCAGTTCCCTCTTCTCACCCTCGCTCTTCTCCTCGCTCATGACCGTGTGACAGAGGGAGAGCAGGCGGAAAAACTTGTGAGTGTGCGAGTCTCCCACTTTCACTGATTCCAGCAGCGTGTCGTCATAGAAACAGAAGTCCAGGTCGGCCAGGGGGTTGAAGGGGGTAAAGTCCAGCCTCTGAGGATAAATGGGAGCCGTGATAATCATAACTAGTAGTAAGCGCATAGACAGAGTAAAAACGGCACATATGTTTATGTCACTGTGTGTTTTGAGGTTGCGTACCTTTGGCTGAGGTCCAAGTGGGTCTGTAACTTCACCTGACAACACAACACAAACGCCACATTGAGTATTTTGATCATGCTTCATTCCATATGTCCCCTATTTTTTCATAGTCCATAAAACTGCCCAACCAATAGATTGGAAGGTGTAGTATTTTCTTGCTCTCGTTGTGGTTGTGTTATCTTTACTTCTTTACTTCTGCACTTACCATAAGTCTGTCCATTGATGGAGCACTTGTTGAAGCTCATGATGTTCTGAGTTAGAGTTCCAGTCTTGTCACTGAAGATGTATTCAACCTAAATATAAAAAACATCACAAATAATTATTATAAAGTTACACATAACAAAGTAACTAAAGTAACGTAATGAAAGAGATGTTCTAACTGCTTACACTGAATATAAATATTTTCCAAACCAAACCTCTGGGATTCCTCTTAGTCTGCGGGTGCATTTAATTTGTGTGAAGCCTGAAACACCTTCAGTTACTGCTGAATTTAACCTTTTTTTTTTCAATTAATATAAAGCATCAGAAGGATGAGAAAAGGAACAGAAGCTCAGATCAGAATCACACACACAGACTTGTATTTGCTTGCAGGGTGAAGATGCTCACCTGACCCAGCTCCTCATTCAGAGTGGTGGTCCTGGCCTCGGCCGCTGTGTTACACTGGGAGCAGAACATCTGCTGGTCCCAGTTGATGAAGTAGCTGTGACCGAGCCTGATCACCTCCACACTGACACACAGACAGAAGAAAGAGGGATAGAGTTGAATAAAATGTTTAGCTACAGACCAGGGTAGCTTTAATCTTTCATGCCTTTTTAAACCTGGCAGAACCATTTACATAACATGCAAACTGTGTCTATGATATGAGGCTGCGGAAGAACCGCTTTTGTTTTTTTTTCTCAAGAGGCAAATACGTAGGTTCTCTTTATCATCTGCAGGGTACCCATCTGGTTTCCAACTTGTTCAGAACTGTAATCTGCTTTGACATGAATTCATTATTGGGTGCCTGTGTGAGACCTTGAGTTTCTACTTCTCAAAATAGTCATATCGAAAACTACACATACTCCTGCTTCCCTACAACAAGTTCCTGCATTTGCATTTTATGATAGATGTGGTCACAAATGACCTTCTGACTACCTTAAGTGATTTTTTGGGATCTGGCTTTAGCAATAGTCAGTCACTTTATATCTGCAGTCTGTATTCCTAATGCTCATTGAACATATACAAATTTGATAATTCATCTGGACCTGAACATTATTGAACATTAAACACGTTGAAACCTTGTTGTGTTAAATATATATGAGAAAAAGAAATATATATATATATATCTCAGGATGAAAAGGAGGCTCCCCCACCCACCCTCGCCTGAAAGCTCCAGACATTTTCCTGTTGTTATGAAAGAGTCTGATCCAAACAATCTCCGGCTGTGTTCTTCATGGGGGAGAGGAAAACTCCAGAAAATGTCTGACTTCTCCTCACCTGACATATAGAGAGATAGGCACCACGGTGTTGAGAATGATGACGTAGGACCAGAAGGAGAGGAAGGCATTGAACAGGAAGTTGTTCACGGGAGGGTCCCAGGGCAGGTAGCTCTGAAACAGGGACCCCACCTCTCTCTCCCACACAGCGTCACCCACAGCCAAGATCACACCCATACACGCCAGGAAGCCAAAGATCTGACAGAGACGAACAGATGGAGGAAAGAACACTGAGGAAAGAGACCATCAGATGTTGTACAATTTATTGGATATCAGCTAGGATATATGAAACTAGACTGAAGCCACTGAGATCATATCCTTAAATAGTAGGAAGTGATAGTTTGTGGACGTCCTACCCAGAGGACCAGAGTGTTCATGAGGCGATCGATGCTCGTACGCTTGAACTTAGTGCGGCCGCTGTTCTGCATCAGCTTTGTATCTGGGCCTGGGACAAAACCAGAGAAAGTGTGATCTGTTACATCCATCCCAAACTCACACACACACACAAGCACAGTTCATACACACAAGTAAACACACACACACACACCAACCTGCAAAGATGACCAGGCCGTAGCAGGCCTCAGTGTTGCGGAGGACACATCCTCGAAGCAGCATATTCTGGTTGGTTAGGGTGTATTTCTTGTCTCTCCAGTACAGAGTCCCACAGAAACGATCCAGCTTGTTGTTAGGGGGCTCACACACCACCTCACCTTCACACACACACACACACACACACACACACACACACACACACACACACACACACACACACACACACACACACACACACACACACACACACACACACACACACACACACACACACACACACACACACACACACACACACACACACACACACACACACACACACCAGGTAAATTAGATGCTATATCACAGATGTCCACCAAGCCCTACAACAGTGCCAGGTTTATTTTCTTGGCTGTATGATGTAGTGTTGGATTAATCCTCCACCTGACATCGAGGTGCTGTCACACACATAAAAGCTGCAGCACGCACAATCATGCACGCACACACACAAACACACACACACACACATACGCCTTTTGCAAGGTGATATGGTGGCAAAGCGTGAGTTGATTTTCCGCAGCAATGCATTTTCCTGAGTAGGCGAGCAGTGTGTGTGTGTGTGTGTGTGTGTGTGTGTGTGTGTGTGTGTGTGTGTGTGTGTGTGTGTGTGTGAAAGTGTGTGTGTGTGTGTGTGTGTGTGTGTGTGTGTGTGTATGTGTGAAGGTGGGCGGACGATGACAGGCTGTGATAGGCAGAAAGTTTGTTTATGTGGTGCACAACAACATCTGTGTCAAACCGAAAGCCATTGACCTTTACCATCTCGAAAAAGGAAGATGAACCAAGGCGAGAAACCATAAGAAGATCATGTTGACTTAAAATCTCACCGTCAAATGAAAAGAGGTTATTCGGGTCCCCGAGTTCTGATGTCACCGATACCGACTGACGCACCTTCATGTTGGTCTCCCTGCAAAGGTAACACAACAGCACGCAGCGATTGAGATGTAGCGCGGCAGACTGTGAGGTAGTGTGTGTCCACTGTGAGGTGTGTGCTGTGTTTTCTGACCCGTCCAGCTCGGCTGTCTCGATGTAACACAGCCCGTGAGGTTCAGTGCTGGACAACAGCAGCAGGTCAGCCTGAAAATAGAAATGAGAGGTGAGGCCGGCACCGCAGTGCACGGCACAGACGGCACGGGAACACAATCAGAAAAGCGTAGATGACAGTGATTAGAATCTGTGTCGATTAGCAAAGCAAATAAATCCTCATCTCGACTTCAAGTAGTGTATGCAAATAGGAGAGGCCCATTCTGAAATCTACTGTAATTTGGCATTCAGCATTATAGTATTTTGTCAATGACACAGCATATACAGCCATGCAGAAAATGATAAGAACACTATTCAGTCCACGGCTAAGTTGTAATTAAGATGATGTTTAAATAGCCCCGCAGGACTGCTGATCACTGACTGTGTTTGTGTGTGAGAGTGCGTGTGTGTGTGTGTGTGTGTGTGTGTGTGTGTGTGTGTGTGTGTGTGAGAGTGAGTGTGGTCATCCCTGCGTTGGACACACACTTACTGCCACAAACTGGTTGTTCTCCAGTTTTGTGATGTCACCCACTCGCACATTCATCCACTTCTCATGCTGAAGACTGCAACACAGTAAAGACCAAGAGACGAGGTGAAATTACAAAACCTACAAAGTTGTAAGAAATATTGTCAATAAAAGAATAAAAGAAGAACAAGCAGACTCACGAGCCACGCATGAGGACCTGAGACTGACGGTTGTTCACTTGGTTGTCGCTCTTGTGACGAAACTGCGGGATGGAAAAGTTGCACCTTTAGCTTTTCGCCCACATTTAACCATTTTCCAGTTGTTTGTGCAGTAATTCAGAATAGTGTCAGTGTGTGGTGCGGGCAAATTGAGCTCACATAGTCGTCCGTGGCATCCTTCACTGCAGTGATGATGAGCACCAGAGCTAAAGGCACGATGGTAGTGAACCAGGAGAGGGAGGAGATCTGAGGTATCAACTACACAGAGACAGAGAGGGGGATGTTCAGATTCTTCAGATCTTCAGATAGTTTCTATGATTATGTTACGTGGGAATAGAGTCAACACAGACTAACTCAAAAAATGGTTTAATAATAATGTTTTCATAAATAAGAACTCACTACACACACATAATTGATGTCAGAGCTGTTTTCGGATGTTTATTTTTGCATTTCCATTCTGCTATATGATCAACTTTCCTGGTATAATTAACTTGTATTACCTGCAAATATTTTTGGGTGTACATGTCTAAAACCAACTATCACTTACTGACACACCTTTGTTTAAACAAGTAACTTTTTTACCCTCCAACTACTCGCCCTCCCCCACGCAAACACAGATCTTTCTCTTTTTATTTATTCCTTACAAGCCTCATTTCCATCCCTCCTCCACAACCTGTCCTCACCTGTAGTATAAGCAGGAAAAGGAAGTAGGTGTTTGCTACTTCCTGGAACTGCTCGAACAGGTTGACGGGCAGAAAGGTGATGATGTTGTACTTGGATGTCATGATGCAGTTACTCTGGACCATCGGAGGGGATAGCAGATAACGTTAAGATGAACTCTGATCACATTTAGGATGAATTCTTTCCAAGATTGCACACACACACACACACACACACAGAGGAGGAAACAGGAGACTCGCTCACCGCATACTGAAACTTTTCGTTGTACTCTCTGTCATTGGCCCTGACCTTTCTCTCCTCCTCTGCAGAAACACAAGACGCAAAATGAAACACAAAGAGTGACACAGTACGAAAACAAGAATAAACAGACAGCAGCCAAACTGCCGCATCTGTGTGTATCAAACTGCAAACATCAGTATCGTTAATATCCTCCGGAGACCTGGAGAGAGACAGAGAGAAGGAGACAGACACTTGAAGATGTGTATGCATTCATTTCTAAATCAGTGCAGCTTGAGTGTCTGCTGGAGTTTGTCTGAGCATCATCGATGGATTCGAAGGGCCAGAATCATTCTGTCTCATGCACACACACATAAACACACTAATAAGAAAACGATTTGCCTCCTAATCAACTGCTGCTTCTGTCTACTAAGGACCAGATATCCAATCTGGACTAGATACACAACAAGCACCTATGTAGGAGTGTGTGAGTTCATCCCACAACGTAATAGAAATGATTTCTGTCTGGACACGTTAAAAAAAACTGCTCCAAACTTATTTCAATGATCTTGCTTTCAATTTATTCAACTATTCATTTGATTGTAATGTTAAGATCGGTTTGACCTCTTTTTTTTATACATTTTGCTATTTAATATGTTCTGTTTTTGAGCTTGTGTTGTTCTGTTTTATATATAAACCACCATGAGCACAAAAAGTACACACACTGTATGCATTAGCGCAACATAAATTATCAAAAGATAAAACCAGAAAAAGTCAACAATTTCCAAGAGGAGCCCCAAAGGTTCATCTCCATTTTTTCCCTTTGTGTGTAAATCACCTTGAGCTGCATTTAATCTTCTGAATGTGCTATTTAAATACAGTTTATTATTATATTATAATTATTATCTGCATGAGTTCAAATGAGGACTGGGACTCAGGTATTCACACAAGACCACAGATGGATATCACACATTACATTCAACTACAATCTTGGATCTAAAGAGAGTAAAAGTTAACCAGTGAAATGTCTTTATTTTTGTCTGCAGCTCATGTCCCTCTCTCCTCCTGACCCTGCTCTTTATCATCTTGCTGTTTTTCGGTTTCTGTACATGCTGATGCAGAATAGTTTAGGAGTTCCCCTCCTCCTCCTCCATCAGGCCTTTCTCCTCTAATATTGATGAGACTGCTTTTTAAATGACTGGCCTGTTTTGCACAGGGGCTGTACACAGCTCAGAGCACACACACACACACACACACACACACACACACACACACACACACACACACACACACACACACACACAGACGCAGACAGGAAATTCAGGGTCAAAGCTTTGTTGGTTATGCACAGAGGTAGGGTACAGGTCTGAAACCATACAGTCTGGAGTCGGCCTGAGAGTCAGTGAGGCGCCACAGGAAGGGACATCACAAAACAGACAAAGCTTTTACCCCAGAATCAGATGCACGTACAAAGACACTGTGGTTTCCTGTATTTCTGCAGCAGTTTGAAGGCCTGTCTCACCTCCTACAGCTCACACCTCTCATCTATGACTGTGCTGTAGAGACAGCAAGCTCCTCTCTGTTGTCATGTTGTGAGACACATCGGATGTGGCAGATGAGTTCTGGTCGGTTATAGAGCAGCTGGGCGGTTGTCAGACTTGATTTAGTCAAGATAATAAAATACTAATGATTCTCCATCTCTAGCTTTGTTACGTACTTTAAGGTTGGAGCAGATGCTCACATCTGGTGAGAGCTATAAGGGTATAAGGGGATGAGATTGATCAAATCTCTGTCCTTATAATGTTGATAAATATTGTAAGACACTGAATTTGAAATGAATGAATGGATGACATCATGTAAATATTCAATATTGCCCCAAAGCAGTCCTTATCATCGATCTGTAATACTTATTAACTACAATGGAATAATATTCAAAAGATATTTCTGCAATGCTCCTGTTTGGAAATATATGTATAAAAATCCGGCACTTAAGTTCTTTTTGATACAGTGGTCATACAATTTGATGTAAAAATGGAAACGAATGCTATTTGATATGTCCCCTCTTTAATCTTTAATATAATAGAACAACATCACATTAGTCTGATACAAATATCCTAAATCTATCTTGTTGAACATCTTCCAGTCCTCTATCTGCTCCTCTGCTTTTTCTCTCTGGCACTTTATCTGAAGGTCGCTCTGTCACTTTCTGGGGCAAGTGGTCGCCGACTATACGTCTGTCAGTGCCAAGGCTGCATTGAGGCTCCATGCAGTGAGCCAGGTAAGCACAGAGTCAGGAGCAGACAGTGAGCATCCCTCCTGTCGTCCCTGTGCGAGCTGACCGGCCCCAGCCTGAATACAGGGGGAGCATCTCTAGCAAAATGCCCGTCAAGTGTTTAATGTCTCTGATAGCTTCAAGGGCATTAGAAGCCCTGACGCAGACCAACTGCTGCACAGCACGTCCGTATGGATCTATAAAGCTCCATTACTGAGAAACTCTTAGCTGCACACTGGCTGTGCTGTGAGCATTACGTCTCCACAAACAACTGAGAGGTACAGGAGTAAATAAATATGGATTCAAACTGAAATAATGTTCCACGATCTTACACACAATGACTAAACTGTACCGGCCCCTGTCTCTTTAACACTCTTCCTCCCGTGCCTGGACATAGGGCACGTGCCATAGCTCTGAATCTCGTTGTGTCTCCGTGACACACACACACACACTCTCATCTCCCAGACTGAAGTCCCAGCAGTAATGACCTAAGAGCAGAGTCAGTCTGCAGCTACGGGGAATGTTTCCGTCCCTGGAATGAATAAAACCTACGTCAGGATCCGACTTTGGAGATGCGCTCATCCCTCACTGGGGCTGATTTAATTAGATGAACACAGGATAGGAGAAGCGTCTGCAGCCGGGCCCGTGCACACACACACACACATTATCACACGCATGCGCCTGGTGATCTAATTTTTGGGGAAACGATGCAAGTGACAGAGTGATGAGCTGGAGGTCAAATGAAGGTGCACGTCCAGTGCGATTTGTGATAGTTAAGGAATAGGGAGACAGATGAGGCAGTGACAGGGGAAGCTGGCGCCTGCAGGATTGATCAGTGTCTCTGGCAGCAGAAACAAGAACGTCCTTTACTTAGGTGCACAAAATTCACATTCACATCAAAAAGGCAAAAGCATGAGCAATGACTCAGTCACACAGGTGAGGATATTATTGGGACTGAAAACTAAACAACTAAAGGGAGACTAAGCCAAAACCACATGTAGGCAGTTAAATCCAGATTGACATGAAGTACACTTCAGACATATATGACATAATTTATATGACATATATGACAGTCACTGCAATTTCCCTATTTGATATAGGGATATAAATATAAATGTGTGTGTTTCTTGGAGACATGTAATATGAGGGGATTGACACACACACACACCTCAGTATGAAATGGGCTGAGTGAGATGAGGGAGTGTGGATGAAACTTGGACTTTTATGAGGATGAGGGATGATTTATTTGACCACTGATGATGAACAAACAGAAAACATACTAACGATGAATAATCAAGACATCTGTGAATCCGTCCAACAAACTCCTACCTCCTCTCCCCTTTTTCGATTTGCCTCCATCGAGTCCTTTCTGTTTCTTTCTCTGCAGGGGGAGAACGACTGGAAACCATTTCTCCGAGATTTCCTTCAGCACCGTCATCTCTGCTCTTTAAACTTTGACGGTCACCGTGCGGGTGAGTGTTCGTCAGAAATGCGCAGTGGACGCAACATCTCCCGCATGAAGGATGCGGGGACGAAGCTGCGCAGCTCCGCAACTTCACACAAGTTGGATGCAACTCGCGCTCTGTCCCATCATCAGCCCCCTCTCTCTATCTCTCTCTCTTCTCTCTCTCTCTTCTCCCTCTCTCTCTCGCTGCTCCCCAAAACACACACACACGGACCTCCTTCCGCAGAAACAGTGAGGTCATTCTATATTAAGGTCACTCATCATATGCTCTGATTTTATTTGAAATAAACAGCTTACGAGTGAATTTCAATGTCCTAAATGTTTTGAAATATTTGTGTTATTGTTGCATAAAACCGACATCAGTTGTGTGTTTTTCCATCAGTTCTGCTCGACAACAGCCTCATCGATCCATGCACGCACCCACGTGCACAGTCTGCATCTTCCTCTTCTTCTCATCCACAACATAAACAGCTCCTGCGCATTACGTCATCACACCGGCTCCGCATCTGACGGACGTTGCCGTGGAAACCGCCTCTGCAGGGCGACTGGCTCAATGAGGCAACTGGCCGCCATTTTGGATCTAACCACTGGGAGCCGGTTGGATTCCGTCCGTGGCGTACTTTGGAGTTTCATACGTTCCACTGAAAGCGGAGGACGTGCACCGCAGTGGGAGGGGCCAGGCAGGTGCCCGTGAGGATCGGCCACACGCACATCTCTTATGATGTTGCATCGGGCACGCGCATGAAGATGTTTCCCCACTCCAGGTAAATCACACGTGTGCTTGAAGTGTCCACTGTTATTTCTCCAGAAGACAACCCCCCTCCATCAGCTGCATGTTGGCTCATGGAGCAATTGGGTTTAGTTAAAGTGATGTCATCAACTCACTGGGATGTAAAGACACTTAGGACAAAACACTGAGGCAGTGGAAAGATACTAAAATGTCAAAACAACAACAGCAACACAAATCTGTGTCTTTACTAGGGTTGCAAAATTCCGGGAATTTTCAAAGTTGGAAACTTTCCATGGGAATTAACGGGAATTAACGGGAATATACGGGAATTAACGGGAATTAACGGGTATTAACGGGATTTAACTGGAAATGTTGTGGGTAATTTATACTAACTGTATTTACCTTGTCATATACAGACATAAATATAAACATTTTGTTTTGTCATATGCTGATTTGAGCCCTGAGGAAACTTTGGGCACTTGACTGTATGCTTCTGCGTCGTTGTGTCATTCTTAACATAGGTCTTTGCACAGTATTTGCAAATGTACACAGCCTTTCCTTCTACATTGGATGGGGTGAAATGTCTCCACGCATGAGATAGTGCACATAGCATTGTTCTGTAGAATAAGATGAGAAAAAAGTATGTAAAAAAACACTAATGCAATGCCAGAGATATAAATAGTTAGCCAAACAATTGGAATCGTCTGTAAAAATATTTTACAATTGATGGATAAATGTATGGAAATAGGCTAGATGAACAGATGAACAATCCTCAATCAGCATGCTAATATGTTTTTCCCCAGTAATATCATTGATATTATTTTCAAAGTTCCCAAAATTCCCGAGCTTAACTTCCCATGGAAACTTTCCGTCCCTTTGCAACCCTAGTCTTTACCACATAGAGTGTATAACTACACACTGTTGCTGCAGGCTGAGTATCATCAGTCAAGTTCACAAGTTAATTTACAACTGATGACAATGTACCAATTATCAGAGACACTGGTCTGTTTTAGGTTTGTTCATATTGATCATATTATAATCTATTACCATACCTTCAGCGTTCAGTAATTCCATTGAATCACCAGTAACACTGACATTAGGGTAATTAAAGAGCGTATTTAATGTGTAGGAGAGGATTAGACAACATTTTTTATTTCTGTGCAGTGTCATCATTTTGCAGGCCAACTTCTACAGTATATCCATAAATTTGAGGTGTTAAAAGCTTTGAATACCTTAAACCTGTGCTCCAAATTGAATCTCAACATCAATATAAATTTGATATACAGTATACATATTACATATCAAATATGTAGTTTAAAAATAATATTTACTGTTTGCAATTGATTGTGTGAAGCTTTGTATCTAACCACCTGACAGTGTTTATATGTTATATTCCTTCACGTGTGCTTTACTTTGTATTTCTACTTGGACGATGAATAAAAGGCGAGAAAAAAAAACAGCATGTTCATCGTCTGAGACTGACCTGGAGGAAATCTCTTTCTGAACATCTCCACTCTGCCGGCTTCCTTCGGCTATGGCCCATTAGACTGTCTGCAGAGGGAGAGAAGAGGGGGAGGTGAAGGAGGAGAAGCAGGGAGGAGGACACAGTGGGGTGCTGAGTGCTTAAAGTAGGTGAAGTTTGAACTGCACAAAACAAACTATTTTCTTCTAATCCAAAATGTGTGAGAGAGAAAAGTCTTGTATTGTTTTTTGACCAAACAGTGATTGTATCTGTTTTCAGCTGATGCACTTTATCTACTGACATGTCTCTTTTTTTTTCGCTTCAGGGTTTGAAAAACATGTCGTATCTTTGCTGCAATGAAGTGAAAGTACACAACAATACACACACACACACACACACACACACACACATACACACACACACATGCACGACAGGCCATCTCTGGTGTGTGAGAATAGAACCATAATGAGGAAATGACATTCAGCAGAGAGCAGCTTCTGTCTCTGTGGCACTTTGTGTCTGTGGGGACCGCTGGCTCCGGCCAGATCCACTATCAGTCTCCTCCTATGTGAGGATGAGAAAGAGTAATTGAGCAACATTTCCTCCTCTCCTCTCCTCTCCTCTCCTCTCCTCTCCTCTCCTCTCCTCTCCTCTCCTCTCCTCTCCTCTCCTCTCCTCTCCTCTCCTCTCCTCTCCTCTCCTCTCCTCTCCTCTCCTCTCCTCTCCTCTCCTCTCCTCTCCTCTCCTCTCCTCTCCTCACTTTCCCCTTAACACTCGACTCCCCTCTCTCTCTCTTAATTAATGCTGACCTGTTAACGTTAGACACCTCGCAGCTCCTACTCACCGTGCTCTATCTCAGCTAAGTTAACAGCAAGAAGCTGCGGAAAGATGAGGCCACGGAGGCGAGGTGTTATGCATATTTGCCTCGTGCATAGGAAAGGTACTAAACAGCTCTACAGACGGGGATCGAGGCAGCGAGTGACCAATCAATACTCCACAGAGAGAGAGAGAGAAAGAGAGAGAGCAGCTCTGCCTGTCTCCATGTAATTTAGGCCGATCAGCTTTCAGCTACAGTTTCCAGCGTCGTCTCTTGCCCTGTCACACACTCTTCTCTTTTATTGCATCTCTACTCACTATCTACACAATTACCCATTTCTCAATATAATCAGGCTTAGGGAGTGAGGACGAGAGCTGTTTGCCATGTTCTCTCACCTCTCTCCTCTCCAGTCTTTCAGGTGCCACATCCATCCCTCTCTCCCTCCTTCGCTTTCCATCTGTCTTGTATAACCCCATGGTCCTGCAGGGCCCTCATGAAATAAAGCCCAGGGAGGGAGAGAGACCACTGAATATCTGAACATCTTTCTTGGCATCTGGGAAGAATTCATTTTCATCTCTCACGCTGGAATCTGGCTGATGTTTTAAAGGATTTGAATCAAAAAATACTTTATGAAATGTTTGGCTTGCAGCTGCAACAACAATATCCGTTTTGCATTTCGTCAAAAGGACAAAAACAAGCACAGATGTTCTGTTTTATTTATTGAATAACTAAAATTCCAAAATATAAAGTCACTACACCATTTCTCTGCTCAGGTTGGATACATCCTTAATAAAAAGTAGTACATTAGGTAGGCTATACATATACAGATATGTAGACTTAGCTAATGTTCTGCCTTCACATATTAGTAACGCAAAGGTTTTAATCTCCTCAGATGCACTAAAAGAATATTTGGAACTGTTGATACAAACGACACCAAGCAACAAACCGAAAGAGCAAAAGACAAAAATAACTCCAGCAGTCTAAAACCATATGCACTTGACCTGCTCTGACGTTGGGCTGTGTGTTTCCTGAGGTCTAATTCAATTACAGACGTTTAATCTCCTCTACGCCACCGTAATAAATACTAATTTGTTTTTGTGATATCTGCCTGACATCCTGTTAAAATGAATTACAACATTGCTGTAGGTCACTAACAGGAAGCAGGAGACAACAAATCAAAACAACTGAGGACTAGAATGATTGTAACAACGTTAGCCCATGATGCACTTCACCTCATCTGGTTCTAGAAATTGATTGAACAGATACACTGATGTGATTGTTTTGTTAATGAATGTTGTTTTAATCATTCAGTGTCTGCATGAGCTCCACATACACTCAGCCATTTATCTGTCTTTAGATAATAATTACGACACCAGTGGTTGTTTCCGGTTGATTAATAAATAAGCTTGTAATATCTGCATGAGATGCTTTTAAAGACAATGAGACTGCGGGTGAGTAACTATAAAGCATAGAACAACTTAGAGAAACAGCAGAAGTAGGGTAATTCTGATAGAGTTAAGGTTACATTTTTCTGCATATATATTCTACATTGTATATATCACTTCAATTCTATTTATGTTTGTATATGTCCTTACGCTTATATTGCATGTTAAGTTATTTATTACCTTTACTGATGGCTACATATTTGACTGTCCTCTTTGCTGCGACAGCACATTTTCCCTTTGAGGGACTGATATAGGATTAGTTTATCTTATCTTAATTTATTTCTTAAACCATATATAATATTTATATAATGAGTTAATGTATTTCAAGTACTAGTAGGGTTGCATGTGCAATAAAACAATATCAATCATTATTGCAATATGTTTTCATCAGAGTTTAAAACCCACAACCTTCACTCAGGAGCAAAACTCAGTCTTTAAACGTAAAAATAAATAATAATTTGACATCTATCGTGATAATTATTAATATAATCATCTGAAAAGAACGATATGATTTTGTCCATATGGCCCAGCCCTGTGTACCAGTGATGTCAGAGGTCACTGCATAAAGTGACATGACAAACTTTCACTCTTTGTTAAGGAACATGTAAAGATTCCAGTCAGGCTCCACCACAACTTCTTTGTATGAAATCCCCTGCAGCTCAGACCTGTATCTGCAGTGTTCACAGAGCAGCTTTGGTGAACATGACATTGTCTGGTGCAGTAATAGGAGCTGAACACTTCATCATGAAAACCGAGACACACACGTCAATATCTCCAGCTGAGAAAGTGGCTCAGAACCGCATGGGGAGCCATACGTGGTGGTGAGGGCAGCTCTGATCAAAACCAGCACGACAACATGGCTCAGACAAACACCACCTACCTTTACAAGCTGCTGTTATTCACAGGTCTGAGGTGGAGACATGCTTCTCTTGCCGAGGTCATGGTGAAGTTTGGCTTGGATCGATGATGATGGTGATGATGATGAGGATGATGAGGATGAAGATGATCTAAGGCCACGGAGGTGCAAGGAGGATGAAGCAGGGACCGGGGGCGCGCTGCAGGAGGCTCTGTGCAGAGGTGAAGGAGGGCTCCGGCCGAGGTGAGAGAAGCGAGAGAGGAGGGGGAGGTAGAGAGGGAGGAGCCGCATCCTCTCTTCACCTTCTCCACCTCCATCTGTAGTCCTGCCCTCAAGACCCTAAACCTAAATGCACTGAGGAGGTTAACCTCAACGTCTCATCCATCCTTTCAATTCAATCTGTGGTCGCTTCTCTCTGTTTTTATCACTTTGTTTTTAAAATATCTTGAACAGCTGATTTAACAGACACTTTGCCATGTGCTTTTTGGTTTGTGTCATACCGCCCCCTGATGTTTAGTCAGCGTAATCTCATCCAACATCTGTTGGCTGATCCAGGTCTCAACATCTGCATGCATCTGTCCATCATGCACACATAACTCACAGATCGACGTCCAGATGTGAACATGGGTGCAGATTTACAACAATACAATTTAAATAATTTCACACAATCTTATAAATATCATGTACCCCTTGTCTCCATGGTTGTATTCTATACTATTCTTTATTATTCTATATTCATTAGCAGAGCAATTTTAGTCATTTCCAATACATCATAATAATGTGTTTTACTGACAAAGAAGCTCATGTAATGATGTGGTGTGTGAGCATTAACTGTATATTTCCAACCTTTATGACTCAGAGGGAGATGTATAGATATTGGGGTTAATTTTACATCCAATATAAAAGACAGTCATAGGGAAAAGCAGACTGTCCCCGATTTTTTCATGATTTTCTGTATATTTGTCTAATAATTCCAGAAGGTGTGAAATCTTGTAAAAATCCTCCAGAGCATGATGCTATTTGGACGGAAGATATCTTTATAAGCTCTAATAAAGGATCAACAAAAAGCCATTGAGGACAATGTGTTGTCCTTTTTCAGATTCCTGCTTGTAATTGCACGTGAATTGATGTCTAGTTTGGGACAGAGCCACAATTAAATAGAGTCTTGACCTTTGTGAACACTCCTCAAAGGCTCAAAGACATCACTACTCTGTAATCAACCTATTCCAAGAGCTTCTCCCGAGAGACTCAAGAGACCAAAGCAATCTAATTCTCTGATGAAGGGATAATCATGATGGTGACCTGTGTGTCCCTCACCTTCTTCTCAACACATACAATAAACATCCTAGACAAGCGTTAAGAATCAGGTTGGACAATAGGAACGGTGGCACAGTTTCCCTCTCTCTCTCCTAAACATTAGAAATGTTGTAAGTAAAACTAATATGATCAGTAATAATAATAATGGACTTAAGCACATTAAGATGTTTTTCCTGCACCAATTGCTACAGAAGAAAACAATTTTAAACAAAGTCTTGTTTATTTCCCATTACAAACCACAAGAGCACTATGAAAAGAATGCAAAGTTCATGGATTTATTTTAACAAAATAGATATTTGGTGTCATGTGAATGTCACAGAATTTGATTTGAAAACACAAAACATGCAGATAATCAGATCAGCAGATTCCAGCAGAAGAAGGTGGAAATATTTCCTGTCATACGCAGAATCTGTTCAAAACTGAATGATACAGTTGGGAGCTCTACAAACCTAGTGATAAAACTCTATAGTCACTTGGGACAGCCTCGCTGAAACACATCTATAATTCACACCATACATTTTAGCACAATAACACACACTTTACACTGACCGTTGAAGTCAGCTGAATAAAATTGCACTTAATGGAGACATTGATGGGTTGTTTCCCAGAGTTAATCTGTTCAATGATCCTATAGACCTGTTATAAAAAGTAAAAACAATGCAGTAGTATAATTTACTGATAATAAATTGATATTTTACACACAAACATCAGTATAATTTCACAATCAGCATTTCTTTCAGCTGCCTCTGCCTCCACTGGTTGTGTTTTAGAAGCTAGCTGGTTAAATTAAACCAGCTAGAGAGGATCACAAGATGTGCGTGAAGCTCAGATGTTCACTACGGTTTTCTCGATAATTTACCACCAGGTTGCTATCGTTGGTCAGCAGTGCTCGTGTCATATGGGACAAATGTTTTTTATTCAGTAACAGTTATAAATGTGCGGATTTTATCTCAAATTCATGTTCCCATGTTGTGGCCGGCTGATTGCATGTTTCACTGATGGTGGAGATGGTGGAGTGGTTCTCCAGGTCGTCTGGGTCAGGCAGGTGCATCTTGATGAAGATCGTATACATGAAACTTCCTAAAACACCACCGATGAGTGGGGCCACCAGAGGAACCCAGAACCAGTAGTTGTAACATCTGGAGAACAGACAGATTGACCCATATTAACAGGAGACCTACATGTCTGGTTAATATCAGTTATTGCACAAATCACTATATTTTCTGTCCAATACTTTATTACCAATTATTGTGTAATTTAACCAATAAGCGATGCAAAGGCAGTTTTAGCCTCTTATAGCCTTTTTGTTTTTGCACATCTACTGAATGCTTCAGTCTCAGAGCTCCTACAACTACAGAAAATAATAGGGCTGGCTGTTGAAGATAACTGATCATCTTTCTCAGTTAGTTCAGCCCGAATGGGAGCGAAAGGTTCAAGTGAATATTCCACTTTATATTCATCAAGTGACCAGAAACACATCTCCAATAGGATGATAACCTTATACTGTCTGGGGGATGTACAGACAAAGATCAACACAGGTGAAATGGTGCTGGTCTGTCAGCTTGTTATTATTTTTGTTCTGCCTCCTCGTGGGCAAGAATCAATAAATGTAGCTTTAAATAGATTAGATAAAGTACAAAGTTTGTTCACCACTCGGGAAAAGCCATTTGATGATATAGAGCGACAAGTTGTTTTATGGAAGAAACAGCATATTATCATCAGCTGTTCTAACATAGTTCCGCAGGAAACAGCTCTGAAGTCTGATAACCTCTGACAGATGTGATAAACATACACGCATGAGCAGTGTTTTTGTCAGATAAACACTTACGTGAAGACCTCAGTGCCCCAGCCTGCAGTCAGCGTGAGGAGGCGTGGCCCCAAGTCCCGAGCAGGATTTATTGCAGCGCCGCAGTTCCCTGACATGGACATGGAGATCCCCAGGACGATCACCGCCACTATGGCAGGAATTAACTCTGTGGGAGCAGGGGTGTTCCTCTTCTCATTCAAACACAGGATGCACAACATCAGCATGCCGGTGCCCACTACCTGAAGACATATATGTACAAAGCAATGAGTTGAACAGCTGTTGAAGTACAACCCTAAAGTTCACACACTCCAAACTGACCTGATCAAGGAAACTTCCACCCAAAGACATGTGTTCTGCAGGATATGTGGCAAATATAGATGCTGTCTCATTTGGACCGTACACCGTCAGAACTCCTCCACTAAAATCCATTATAGCATCTGAGAAAGGAAAGCAGTTAATGACAAGAAGCAAACATCAGACAAATCGGATGCAGACTTGTAAGTTTGTAGAGTAAATTAAAGGTACTTGTATTTGAAATTCTTTAATACGAACCATAATACACTAGGAAGACAAGCCCTGATGCCATATATGCCCCCAGCAGCTGGGAGAGGGAATAGGGCAGCAGCCGTCCCCAGGGCACCTGGCCCAACGCACAGAAACTCAGGGTCACAGCCGGGTTCAGATGAGCACCTGCAGGATGAGAAGGAGCGGAGAGAAATGAGAAAGAGTGTCCGTTGAAAGAGGAGTTCTAGGTCCAATGAGAGTCAGAAAAAAACCATTGAGTTCGGATTAGTGAATGTCTGCAGTGGACATCGTTAACCAGAGTGTTGTTTGGATCGTTTACTGTATCTGTGAGGTAAAAAATCTGATAAATATCATGTATAAGTGTCATAATGTTAATGCCCATTTTAGATGTTTTTACCAGTGATGCCCTTGGTGAGGTACATGGCCGACATGACGCCCACAGAGAACGCCATGTTGACCGACAGAAACTGGCCTTTAGTTTCCCTGCTGGTCTTCACCTGAGCAGCAGCCGCGCAGCCAAAGAGCTGAGATCCAAAGGACAGATGGTAGGAGTTATCAGGGAAATAAAATTTCAGTTGAACAATAAATAATCCTCCAATACAGAAGAAAATACATTCTCTAATGTGTCTGATTTGCAATTAACATTATTAATCACAGATTTGTGGTTGAAAGGCAATTGCTTATCTCCTCATAAAATTAGACTTGGACTTGAAACTGGCAACAATAGCAGTAAAGAGAACACTAAATCCCTACTGATGAAAGGATGACACACACACAAGCACACACACACAAACACACACACACACACACACACACACACCTTTTGTAAGCGGATATAGTGGCACAGTGGCAAACACGTGCGGTAAGGCATTATTACTGATTGAACTTTATGGGCAATAAATAACTATTGAGACAGTTATATTATGTCTTCATTACAGGCTAACAAATAATATCCAATAAATACAAAGGCTATCAAAGACTTTAATGATTTCACTTGAGAAACGTGGTGCCAGTGAAATAAGGAAGGTCCTGCCATGCTTGACAAATACTTTTATGGATAATGACAGTGTATAAAAATCACTCATATTTTGTGATATCTGGGTTATGTCTCGGTATTTGTTTCTGGGAAGATTATGTAAATCCTAACATCACCATGAAGAAAGTAAGAAGAAAGTAATTTGCATTTACATTTATTTAATGTCTGTATACTTTCTGCCTAAAAAATGGAAATGAAGAAAAAACACACACATCTGTACAATCTTTGCATTTTTTTAATTTACACAAAGTTGGGAGCAAATTTACTAATACAAAGAGTTTTATATGGAACTCGAATACTGTATACTGAATATCTGTGTATTTCCGATAGATTTTTGCAATAATAAAATATTCCCAACTGTAAATTCAAATAAATAATATCCAGCATATATGTACACTTGATTGTCCTCTGTACCCAGATCCAAAAATGTATACAAATAAATAAAAAGTTAAAAAAACATGATGGAAAAAACATAATGCTAGAACAAGAGAAGTACTGAAACTTTGTCAGTGTAACTCACCAGCAGGACAAAAGTTCCCAGGAATTCAGCCATGCACTCTTGCACAAGCGGGTTCCTCACTCTTAGAAAACGTAAATTCATTATGGCTGGAGTAAAATGAAATTCTCCTTCTCATCCCACATCTGTCTGTCGGTGTTATGAGGTCAAACAGCTGTTGTTCTCTTTGGTGTGAGTCTGTCCAGGAGCTGTTGGTGTCAGTGACGGAGGGGGCCAAGCGGAGCTCTCACCTGATCATCTGAGGATCTGTATCCCACCTCTCCGCAGCTGATCAAACACTATTACTCATTTATTTGTTTGTGACACCTCCGGATAGGCTGGTGCGCAGAGTGTAATATTCCTCTGTTGGAGGAGGTTAGGTGTGTGAACAGAGGCCATAAACAGTCAGGTTATGTGTTGACAGCGTGGTCACAGGGCAATAAGCTACAGTGTACATACAGCTAGATCTACTGGTGCTTATGAGCAATTTAGTTTGGCACTCGGCCTGTTAAATCAGCACAGCCAGATATTTACATTATGACCCACTGTATCTGTTACTGGTGCATATTTGACCAGGAAAATTCCACTGATCAGTGTCCAAGGTAGTGGAAATCCACTGACTAGGTGTCTCACTGCTGTGATACCGTCTACCTGACAGGATGGAACCCTTATTTGGTGATGTTTTTCTTCCAACTGGTACCGCGGACGGACGGACACAGCAGATAAGACACAGATAATGATCTCATGTCTTTCATATCTTCTTTTTTTCATATTATGTTTTATGTAACGCCTCTTTCTATTAGTTCTGGCTTTTGTGAACTTGCGGCCAGTTCCACTTTAAGCACCTCTGCTTGTTGTGTAAACTCTGCAGAACTTATTATTATAAAGACTCAAAGGCAACTCCAGTCTGAGAATCTCATTATTTCAAATCTCAAGATGAATTTCCATCACAAACTATATATCCTCTATTAAAGAGCCTGAATACATCAATCAAGCCTTGTGTATAACCTTGGGAATTGCATAAAGGAAACCAGATATGCTCTGGCCCAAAAAGAAAGGTTAAACCCAATAGAAATACCGCAACAATAAAAACACACAAACAAATAAATTGAGACATTTCCAGATGCATCAAACCACACCCAAATGTGTACAATAAATCTATTGTCCTAAGTGCAATTGAACTGGTAAATCATTAATTACATTACATTTAATTTAGCTGACGCTTTTATCCAAAGCAACTTACAATAAGTGCATATATGGTTGTTATTTATCATTATAATTATATAATAATCATTTTGATAATAATTATCATTTTTGTAACCGATCTGTTGAACTGTATAAAATGGTCTGTGATTGAAATCCCAGCTTTATTAGTTTTATTTTGGTAATCTATGCTGTTCAGAACAATCAGAACAATACAGTTCAACCCTTACTAAAGAAACATTGTTTTTTTATTCCACATAGGAATATCCTTTCATAGGAAGAAATTCCATTACTATTAAAATTTGTTTTTATTTCTTTGATTATTAATATTTATTGTTCACCATTTTGTTTTTTTCGGACTGAGGTTAATTCAAATACACATATTCCTTCAAGCCAATCATTCTCCAGAACAACATAATAAGTTAATTTACAAAAGTTCTGTAGTAAAAACCGAGATTGTGGTGCAGAAGGAGCATTGGACAACAAATACATGTACAGGTATTATCAGGACTGGTGTGGTGAGTTGTTTGGTGGTGAGGTTGGTTTAGTAAGGTGGTGATAGGGAAGCCTATCTTATCACAAGTTAGCTGAATGTCACCGCAACCCCTTCCGACTCCCTTGAACTCTGGACCACTAATGGATTATGCAAGTCAAGTACATAAGTGCCGTGTTGGAGTAAAATAACTGTGTTATTGCTGATCACTTTCCTACAGGCACGTGGCAGTGACACGGAAACCAATTCACATCAGATAAGATGTAAAGCTCACAGAGACGGCTTGATGCTTTTGTTTCATCTGACATAGTTTGTCGAGGCTATAAGTAAAATTTAGATTAATGATTATCTTCCCACTATATAAACCTTAACAATGTGGAGACTGTAAAACTGATATCGTATCTATGCATCCCAGTTTGGTGCATAGAAGGACAAATAACTTGACTCTGCAGTTTTGTCCCCAGAGTTTTTTTTGCTAACTTATAGAAATGATAACCAATGATACTCTTTCGCCCTCTGCTGGACACAAGAATAAAAAGCGTCACTTTGTTAGGATTTATTTTAAAAAAGTAAAAGAAACTTTGAATGCACTTATAATGTACTCACAACATGTTACAACGTGTATTTAAATTTACAGTACAGTATTTGGCATAAAAATTGGTTCCTTTTGATAAACGCATGAGCCATTAGTACATTTTAATTATTATACATGAATAGCACAGGCCTTGAGGTAGATGTGATCCAGTAAAAGAGAGAAAAATAAATACTTTTGCCCTCGTCTTTAAAATTATGCTTCATTTTGGGCTTAAACTCTCTGTGTAAACAAACTGTTGTATTGTTTCAAAGGCCCAAATATCCCAGGTAATTCACGTCGTGTTTCATCCAAGACACTATCCCTCATCATTCCCTGAACTTTACTGTGCTTCCATAACCCTCACGTTTCCAGATGTTTCAGAGGGCGGGACAGTACCAAGTCCACGGGACCAGAGGGGAGTTTTCTGATCAAGGTCCAAGCCTCCAGACGCCTCATCCCCACCACGCTCACACCCTCAATCTCCAGGACTTCATCGCCGGGACACACCTTGTCGACTGGACCGCCTGAAAGGACAACAGAGACAGGGAGTTTTTCAATAAATTACTGTTTTTAAAACATCTGTATACAGTGTGTGTGCTTTCAGAGTCTTAATTCTGATAAATATATGAATCAGCTCTATAAAGAATTGATGGATGAACGAAACCTTTTACACAAAAAGTATAGAGAATCTTTTTTGCCACCGCAGCCATGATCAAATATTTCTTGAAAAACGTCAAGGTATTAAAAATTCTATAAAAGTAGAGGGGACTGATATATAGAAGCAGTAATTCTGTGCACAGTCTGGTATTGTGGCCTTGTCATCTTATTGTGTGTATTCTTATGGTTCTCGTATTGGGTGCTGAGCCCGTTGTTGTGTGTTCTTGGCTGGGTGTTGTCTCCTGGTTCAACCATTCAACCTGTCCTGAGCCAAGAAGTCAACCCTGTGAACTTCCTTCAGTGAATAAGGACCGGTTTGATCACTACTTCTCTGCCAGAACGTTGTGGTGACGTTAAACTGTATCTCTTGGGTTCAATATCTAAACCAGTCCACCTCTGTTTTGGAGCAAACAAAAAAATGGACATATTTTTAAAACCAATATCTTGGTCAACCCACTAAAATAGCTCCTCAAAGAAATAATGCTTTGCCTTTTAATAAGTGATTGTAGGAAATGTTGCAAATCAAGGAGACTGACATTCTAACAGTGTGAGGATTTGTTTCAGATACCTAAAGATCCAGTGTGTAAGATTGTGTGTCAGGGATCTATTAGCAGAAATTGAATATAAAATAATCTCAGAGATGTTTTCACTGTTGTGTTCAATCTAAATTGTACAAATTGTTGTTTTCTTTACCTCGGAATGGGCTCTTTATATTTAAATAATTCAGAAGCAGGTCCTCTCTACAGAGGCCACCAAGTTTTTTACACTAACTCAAACTCAACAAACTAACACCTTTTTAGTTTTTATATCAACTGAAGGCTACAGGTTCCTGATTCATGTTTGTAAGGGCGGGTGAGGTGACGGGTATTCAGCTGCAATATGCAACTTTGCCACTAGATGTCACCCAATTCCACACACTCAACCTTTAATCTTTCCGATTAGCACAAAACAAATAGTCCTGTTCGGTCATCATATTTTATTGCTGGCTGTTGAGTAACATGAATGTATTAGAAAATGTCCAAAACGACAACAATATTTGTTATTTTCTTAAAGACAAAGAATTGTATCTATATTGCACATTGATATAAGCCGTGCTCAAATATCTGCATTTAACGCCGACCTGATAAATATTGAGTGTCAGTTCTCACCCTGGAAGATCTTCTGTACAGTGAGAGGTCTGTTCCCCAGACTGGAGCCTACACCTCCCTCCAGACTGAAGCCCAGGTCCCTGCTGTTCTTCTCCAGAGAAACACACATGTGCTGACCTGAGAAAAACACAGACACTGTATCTCACTTTGAGAAGACATCAGTCGTAAATCTGGCGTCAGTCTGAAGTCGTTCAGTGTCTCACCATCAAAGGTGATCTGGGTCTGTGTTGGTCCCGGAGTACTTGTCTGCACTCCACTCTTGAAGACGTCATTAATGCCTCCCCTCCTCAGGACCACCACTCCGGTCTCACGAGCCTTTGCCCTTCTCAGCACCCTCAGAACCTCCCAGTGGGTGTAGCCGCTCAACGCTGTGCCGTTGATTGACAAGACCTGGTCCCCTTCCATGATGGAGCCTTCCTTAGATGCCACGCCTGAGTGAAAGACCCTATGGACCTGAAGAGAAGATCACTGTCAAGACACTTATGAAAAGACTGGTGACAATCATTTTGAAAACATTTTCAGGAGAGAAACAAAAACATGGCGCCTCCTCACAGTGACAGGCTTGCTCTGGTCCACGCCTCCTGCCACACTGAAGCCCAGTCCAACTCCCATCTCCTTATGGAGAACAGCCACCTGCACATCATCATAGTCCTGCAAGACAGAAGAAAAGTTGTAACTTATCTCATTTTACGTTTAATAATAATAATATTAATAATAATAGTAATAGTTCTATAACATGGCAGAGAGCAGCAGATATGTAAAACAGCGGGAGATGACCTGCAAGAAAGGTTAATGTGAACCTTGGACTCTCAAGGATAGTTAGAGGATCCAGAGTAACCTAAACCACCAGGGGGACCACATTTTCAAGCCTTGCAGGAGCTGTTTACAGTCCTTTGTATGCATTTGTATTCATATGTGCAGTTAAAACTATTGAAATCAGCCAGAGCATCCCTCCCTTGAGATAAGTGAAAGAGACGTAGGAAAGGAAGTGAAGCTAACTGTGGTCAGGTATAGCTGCTCTGCGTTGGCCCTTGTTCATGCTGCAACGTGCAAACAAATCTTTGAAAACAGCTGTTAAGGTACCTGCAGGGTGTTGTCCCCCAGGCTCCGGACATCCTCCAGCAGCCGGTCCAGCTCCTCACTGGGCATCACTGACACGCAGGACAGAGCCGACACATCTGAGCTCAGTGACGCCGACCTCCGACCTCTCGACGGCCACTCATCGCTGTCGTTGTCTGACTCGTAGTCAACCCCAGCAAAGCTACACAGATCTGAAAGACTGTGAGAGCAAAGTATCGAGGGTAAAGACGCTGAGGGATTGAAAGGAAATTGATCGTGCTTTGCATTTCCACAGAACCCACCTGACGCAGAAGCTCCTGTTATCTGACTGGCTCATGTTGCTGGTGACGGTCACAGAAGACTCTCCCGAATCTGAATCATAGTTGGAATCTTCATCCCTCTGCGTGCTTTCGTCGTCATCCTCATCATCTTCATCGTCACTCCACACCTTGATGGCTGAGTTCAGGCCTGCTACCCAAGAGTCAAGTTCCAGCACTGGTTTCCTCCCTCTCTGCTGGGCGGTGGTGACCTCTGAAGATACGAGATCATGGAGGTTGCTGTGGGAGGAGGTGGCGAGGGGACGAGGCCGAAGGGAGGAGTCTGGATAAAGAGATTTGGGGGCGGAAGTGCTGTCATGTCTATCTGCAATGGGGGAGGTCTTTTCTGGTTCTGCAGTAGGTGAATAAACAGGTGAGTGGATGGGGGTGTTTGTCGGCGTCTGGTCATCACTAACCGGTGAAGATGCCACATTAGTTGATATGTCACTGGAGTTAGACAGTAGCAGGGTTGGTGTATTGTTGGCTGTCATGTCTTTCCCGCTTGCTTCTTCAGGACTTGAGACTTTGGCGAAATCCGTCTCATCGATGTAAAACGCTTGACGGCGTCCTCCATTTAGAGTGATTTCAAGTGAACTCTTGAGTTTGGAATATTTGCCAAAATCTTCAGAAAGGTTGTCTCCGCTATCCGTCCCCTTTCTTTCACTCTCAGCCAAATCAATCCCTCCTTTGTCTTTCCTCTCTAGTCTGACCCCGTCCTCAGATAAAAACCTTTCTAACAGCAGCTTCTTCCCTGCCCCTGTCCCTCTTTCTTCAGGTTTATTGGGGACCTCACCTCCCTCTTTCAAATCCCTCAACCCACCTATCGCTTTTGCCGACCAGCTCTTCTTCACGCCATCATAGCCCCTGCTGAGCTGCGTGGGCACAGAGAAAGCTCGTCTGGGTATCAGGACATTTCCTGTTGCCAAACCCTGAGCTCTCTGTGTCAGAGCCTCAAACTGGCTGATCTTATTCCTCACGCTGGCTGGAGCTGAGGAGCTCTTCTTGGGTATAGTTTTATTTGGACTTGACTCAAATACATCTTCACAAGCGTTGCTGCTCTTCAGTTCAGTTTTTTCTTTAGCACCTTTTACTCCATTAGTTTCCTTTCCATCGTTGACCGAGCCTTGATCCCATTTGCCGTTCATGCCTCTCTCTGTGAACCCAGATGAATCTTTGAGAGCAGCTGATGTCTCTTCTTCTAAGAAAGGATTTGGTGCAGTAAACCCTGCTGCAGCCCTGGCAGATCTAATCTGAGCGGCCACAGTGTTCCTACTCCTCGCTCTATCCAGAGACTTTGTTCCTATATCCACCAAGCCCTTCTCCCCGTTGACTCCACCTTCTTGAGGAAACCTGCCCTGGACTTGCCCCTGCCACAGCCCCCCCGAAACTCTCCTGCTCCTCCCTGGAGAAAGTGAATTCTCAGAACCTGTAGTGTCCTTCTGAGGTGTCCAGGGGACAGATCTGATGCTTTGCATTGGACCGAGGCTATTTTTCTCCCCTAATGAGAAACCCCTGGGGAAGGTCCCCCCAGCTCCCCTTTCGTATGACCTGTGTGATGAAATTAAGGAGTCTGCAGTTGTAGCAAAGGTGGAGAAGTCCCTAATTTTGCTGTTATCCTCAGCTTTACTGCCACCAGCAGTTCCGTAGAGTTTCTCTATCCTCTCCATTATACTCTGACCTCCTTTGGGCCCGAGTGATGAAGCCTTCTCTGTGAACCTGGAGCTTGGTCCAGACTGGGACCTCATCCTGGAGGGGAGAGAATTACCCCTGCTGACCCTGACCAACGTCTGGCTCAGGTGACTCACCGGGCTCCTGTCCTGAACATCATTGGTTTGACCTGCAGAGCTGTAGGTGTGTGTTGAAGTCATCGACCTATTCCTCACAGCTTCAGCCCGTCTTTCATCGAAGCCTCCAAGTTGCTTAGTGAAGTCCCCTCCTCTGCTGGTTGACAACATGTCAGCTCTGGTTCCCTGGACAGGAATCTTCGCCTCGTCTCCCCAATCCAAACTTTTACTTCTGCTGGACAGGTTGTATCTCCTCCCCTCTGTCCTGCCTCGACTCTCAAACGCAGGGTTTTCACTTCTGTCGGTGCCGGACTCTGTGGTCGTTTTGTCTCCTGTGCCATTCTGGTTCAGCTTGGTGGACGTTTCATGGCCTAATGGTTCCTTCTCCTCACACTGACCTTTAACACTGCTACGACCACCAGTGCTGTCTTGATATTTAGAGACTCCATCCCTTTCCTTATTCGTACCATTTGTGTAAGGATCTGTCCCACGTCTCTCTCTTTCTTCGTCTCCTTCAGTACCCTCCCTCACCTCCTCTATAAAACCTCTGGATCTCCTGACACCTGGTCTGCGGGTGATACTGTACGAGGGAGAGCTGGCCGAGCGGACAGTAAATTGCGCCCCTGTCCCTGTGTCGCACTTGCTCACTGGAGTTTGGAGAAAGGGCACTTCCATTGTCTGAGAGTAAACAAAGTTAACGACCTCCTGTCAAGTGCCAAATCCCAGAAAGAGAGCGGAAGAGTGTCCTTGATATTTAAGCGGTTCCGAGCCACTGTCCTTCAGGCTACACTCAGGCAGCAGTTCAAAGACAGTGCGACTGTCGCACACTTACAGACCCCTCATTAGGTTCTTGCACGGACACAAATTGTCCATTAAAAAGTTTGATGTTTCAGAGCTCCTCTCGACGATTCTCTGACTTGTGGTCTAGAAGTGACGAATCCTCTGGGCTCCTCTTTCTCCCAGCGTGAGCTCAGCCAACAGCTCCCATCGCCTGCCAAGCATAAAAATATACATATTTCCATAGTCAGGACAGGATTCTGCTGGAATGTTGCGATTGTGGCGACTCTGGCTGCTCAAAAAATGGTCAAATAGAATCACAGAGTGGTGCAGGACACCAAACACAGGGTGTTACAGTGATGCAGAAAGTGAACAGTGAACGATTTGAAGGGGACAGGAAATTGGGCAAGAGAACACTAACACTACTGTTTTCTCCCTCTAAACATCTGTCATTTGTGTCGTTTTACATTTTACCTTCCTAACGCTCCCCTCCCACTGACTGAATGAGCCCATTCACAGAGCAGTGACACTCTGGTGGCTCTCTTTGTTGGACACACTTATCATAACGGCTGTTTACTCAAGCAACATACTCATGACTATCTGTCAGCGTCAGCTAAACCTGAACCGAAAACTGGAAAAACTCACCTAACAGCAATCCTACCTGCAAAGACATTTGCAATAAAGAGTCACAATCGGTCTCAGAGTAGTGACTGATCGAAACCTTGTGAAGGAGTCACATGAAGCGATCAGATAAGATGGAGTCCAGAGTTATTTACATTTACATACAGCCAAGAGAACGAAAGATAATGGTGCTGATGGACAATGGCTCATCAGGGATATCTGAGTGTTCAGCCACACACACACAAACACAAACAAACACACACACACACACACTCACACTCTTTGTTTGATCATTTTTCAGGTCATAAATAGGATCCTATTGACATTAAACGCACTAACTTTAAGGTGTTGATTTACTGCATGAACAAAACAGGACAGAACCATTAGATAAAACTAGATTAAGTGTCTAAAGATGTGAAGTTGTTTGCGGTTATTTCTTGTTGTGAAGTCTGGGTTAAGGCTTTGGGAAACAGTCTCTCAGATATAGGTGAGTTTGAGTGTCGGTTTACAGAAACACCTGTTCTGCCAGGTCACAAAGCAGCCTCCCATCTGGGTAACCCGGGCAACACGGCCCCGTTTACTTCACACTCTCGCAAAAAAGACACAAATGCACCTACACACACATGTACTCTTATTATACATTAACTTATTGATCCATCAGCACATTCACACACACACACACACACACAAACACAAGCGCCTTACCGTCTCTCAGAGTGACCTCTGTCTCGTACCATTGTGTTGACACTGGTTCATAATGAAGGCAGCGCTCTGCAATGACATCAGCTCGTGAAGCCTTGTTCTCTCTGTCGCTCTCTCGTTCCATGAGCTTTGCATGATGGACTGTGTACAGTGACTCAAACCGGCCACACTGGTTTGTCCTCTCTCTCTTTCTCTCTATCTCGCTCTCTCTCTGGCTCTCTCTCTCTGTGTCTCTGTCTGTCTCTCCCTCTCTCTCCTCCCCCTCCCATTGTTGTTTTCTCCCTCTTTTCCTCCCCTCACAGGGTAGCATTCCTGACTACAGCTCACTGAACACCTCAACAGGGAGTGCACACATAAACACACACACACACACACACACACACACACGCACACACACACGCGCACACACACACACACACACACACACACACACACACACACACACACACACACACGCGCACCCTCCAAACACCTACAGCTCCATCCCTCGGGGTACAAGATGTGACATCAGCATTTCATGGCCCAGTGGAGAGAAGATCAGATAATGTGTGTGAAACCGAACAGGAACGACGTTTCCCAACGTAAGCTCATAACATCACCACACCTCAGGTGTGCAATGGTCTGGGCTGAGCAGGTATCAGAATACATAATAACAAAGCACCTTTAATCGGGACCAGAGGTCGCAGAGACTTTATATCCACTCTGAAAGACCAACAGAGATAAATATTATCAGAATAAAACCTGTCGTGTGTCATATGTTCAACAAAACAGAAAACGTGAAGGACTGTAATGTTGATTGAAGGGGAGAGGCCTTAGATATACTATTTATCCACATTGTAAAAGAAGGATTGTTTGTGGTTAATCTGAATTTGCAGAGTAGGAAGGTGAACAAACAGAAATGTAAAGTGCAAGAAGACCAGTGAAATACAAAACAATAGTACTTACAGTTTGTCGTTAGAAGCGTTGTGTAACGTCTCATTTTCTCAGTGCTGCTTTTGTTGCAGACACCTGCTGCTACTGTCTTCCGCTGGGACAGGGGAAACTGTGGTTACCACATAAGCGAGCTGCAAGTAGAAGTAAGACATGTCTGTCTCTCTGCAAAAGTCAAAGAAGCACAGAGCCAAGGCTGAGGGTCCTCAGGATCCAATCAATGTGTAGCCGTACACACAGAGGACTGGTGGGCTGCACACTCTCCTCAGGACACAGATAAGTTTGTGAGGGGGGGGGTAAATAGCTGAAGCATTGCTCCACAGACACCCACCCTTGTTCCTGACAGAAGAATGGCACTCAGTGTCTGCAGGATGTATGCAAATCAATGTTCTGCTCACACAAACATACTGCTGGTTTAAATTCATTCTTCAGGGTGTAGGATTATATGAACACGCCTCAGCACAAGTGTTGTGAGAAATGACAGTTTGTGGTGGTTTAATCAGTGGGTCACAATGGATATAAATAGTGAATTGAATTTCAAGCAAAACAAAAATACACAGCAACAATGGGAGGACTGGGTGATTTATTGGTTTGTATCGTTTCATTAATGTGACTCTCAGAGCTTGAAAATTACAGGACTGACTATTGTTCTCTTTTTTTTTGTCAGTGAAGAGATTGTTTATCAGGAGTCTTTGTTGTGTTGTTGTTTGTTTGTGTCCTTGTGAAGTTACAGCTAAAAACAGGGGAACAAATGTAAAGCTTATGTTATAACAGAGGAAATAAGACATAGAGAAAATACATGAGTATAACAAAATGATATGAAGTAAATAATAATTTGTAAACATCTGTATTCTGCTAACCAGCTGTTCCTCTCACCACCCAGGGCTGGAGACAGAGTGTGGTCAGACATTCAGCTGTGAAAGAACCTCCCTCCAAGGATCCTCTTTTATAAAAGCATTTTTATAAAATGGCTTTTAACTAGACAATTGTTTAATTCCTTGTTTGGTTTTCATTATTATATTGATAGGAGGTTTGTTTGTTTTATTGCATTATTTTATCTAATATGTTTTGAACATTTGTTATTGCACTTTGTATTTTCAGTTTTAATGTCTATGATGCACTTTTTAAACATGAAAATTGTATAATTATAATCAAAATACAAAATATTATTTAATATAAAAATGAATAATAATAATGACACATACGTGCGTTTTGGAATGGTTTTTCATTGGATGAATCAATCATTTAAATATCCAAATGAGGACAACATTGACAATTTGGCTTCGTAGCTGAAAGAATTTCCAAATTAAAATGAATAATTTGGTAGTTTGCTGTACCTTCTCCCTTTATTTTCATTTTATAATAAAAAAATAAGTTGTTCATATCCTTTTTACTTTTCCAGAGAGTTGCTGTGTATTGATTATTCACATTTATAATCTTGATATGATCTGTTGGGATTCATATGATTTATTATTTCATGTACTTCATGGTAACAAATCATAAGTCACCAGCAGGGGGCAGGAGAGGCCGAAGAGAACAGCAGGCATTACGTCAGCCTGTCCGTACCGGTCATGTGACTAACACGGAAGTCAATAAAGCGGCGACATGTAGAGACAAACAGCACAAATCTCTGTTTCTCTTAACTTCCTGTTGTTCTGCGTCTCGCTTGACGGCGGCTCCATGTTTTTTTAAAGAAGCTACTTCCTCAATGTGACTTTGTACTTTTTCCATTCGACGTGTTGTTTGTCCTTTGAGCTGATATCTGTCTGGTGGGTTAGAAAAATGAAAAATGATTCTCTGCTGTCCAGCGTCAATGTGGTGCTTGTCATGGCCTACGGGAGTCTGGTGAGTTCTAACTCCGAAGCGAACTCAAGTTCCAACTTACAATAACAACGATGTACACGAGTCTGTGTCAGATACACACGATACACACCAGTCACACCAGTGTACAGCTGCTCTAGACCAGTTTCACTACACAACCCGTATTGTGTGCTCATTATACTTTACCTACTACTTCTAAAAGCCACTGACTTTCTATGATCTAACACAAACCCCTGCGATCACACTCACACAGTTTGAAGTTCACAGATGTCATTTTACAAATGAGCTGTTTTAACTCACATTTAAAAGCCCATAAGATCCCTATCACTCCATATCAATGAAACTTAGGGCTCTGTGATAAAAACAATGTCAATAATAATCATACAAAATAAAAAATAGCAATGTACGTCGTCCATTGTGAAAACACAGCGACTGATCGACCTGAGATTTATAATTTTTTTTGCCATTTATCAAGTGTTTGTGATTCTCTGCGCATAAAGAAGAGTTTAAAACCACATCAGTCTTTAAACTAAAAAATAAATAATACTGAAATAGTTATAATAATGTTTTAGCCCAATCGTCCAACCTTATTACGACACTGAGTTTTATCAAACCAAACCGCTGATCACTCCCCCACCATGGCTACACACACCTTACATTTTGTCAGACACGTTTTGGTTCAGATCAAAGTTTCCTGTTTGATTCTCTCCAACAATAATCAGTGCAGCTTCTGCGTTGCTGTGTTTTCAAGTATTGCACAATCGGAATTTTGCCTGGTATGAACATGAGAAGTACTGTAGTGTTAAGTCACGCTCTTCATTGTTCATTCTTAAAGTTAAAGTGTTTTCATTATAGAAGATCCACGTTTCCAAAAAGGTGTGCATCATTTCAAACTATATGTATTTTAATTTGACATAATTCTCAAAAATCCTATATTTTTATTCTGGATATTGATTCAAATTAGACCCGGTTTTAATTCAATAAGTCTAACTTTCACATTTCTTGTGTTATCTTAAAATAAATAAACAAGTAAATAAATAAGTGTATATATATTCATTCATTTGTTTTGTGTTAATGTTAACTCATCCTCTATAGGTTTTTGTTTTGCTGTTCATCTTTGTCAAAAGACAAATTATGCGGTTTGCCGTGAAGTCTCGGAGAGGACCACATGTTCCCCTCGGCCATAATGCACCAAAGGTAAGACCCTCACCATCTGTGCACTGTTTCACTAAGATTTTGATACTTTACTTTTTCTTGTGTGTTTACTGAAGCATTGTGTCTGTGCTGCAGGAGCTGAAACAAGAAATTGAAGCCAAACTGAGTCAGGTTCAGAAAATCCAATTTGAGCCTCGTCTGCTGTCTCCAGATGACGACCGGATAAAGCAGAGAGAACAGAATGGTTAGATGAGCAAACACACCCAAACACACACACTAACACACGCACACACGCACACACATGCATACACTCCAGTCCTAAAACTATCCTGATGATTTTATACGAGTGCATAGAAGAATCTGTGTGTATTGCAGGTTCCTATGACTACTTGTACAGGATGAGAGCGCTGGATGCCATCAGAGACACGGGTAAGCTTTCCTGTCACTGTTTGGTTTTGCGTTGCCATGACAGCGCTTGAATCCCACTCCCCCTGTTACAGTTCTACCTGTGCTACTTGTCAAAAGATTTTCCTTTCCGCGACCTGGGTGGGACGTCCACCGCTGTGACGGGGAAACGATTTCGGACCTGGATCCTGCAGCTACGCAATAACCACTGCATGTTCCGGGACAGCCAGAGCTCCCTCATCGACGCCGTGCTGGATGGATACAATAAAGCTAGACATGGGGCTGAGGTCAGTATGGGAGAGTGTGTGTATTACAGGTTCAGTTATGAAACCTATGCAGTGCTGTGTCAAAACTAATAACTAATAAATACCATCTAAAGACTTAGTTAAAGATGTAGAATGGCCCACAGTAGAGCATTTACCGGGTTCACTCCCCTAAACATACCAATTTTTTCAATTAAATGAATTATTCCCCAGGAAAATCAGTTGAAATCACAGTTTTTAAGAAAGTGATCAAGGATTTCTGAATCCGCTGCTTGATCCAGATTCACACCAGAATTAAATGAGTTGTTCCCAGACCCATATCGCATCCTTCCACCAAGTTTCATGGCAAACCTTCTAGTGTTTTTGCGTAATCTTGCTTCAAACATGTAAAAAAAAACACAAACAAACTGAGCAGGTTGAGACCGTAACCTCCTTGTTGGAGCTAAGTATCATATATATATATAACATACAATAAAGATCAATTATTTCAAATGTGTGGCCGAGCACATAATAATTACACAATATGATTGTAATTGCAAGTCCAATCCAATCTGATGTGTACTGTAATTTGCCGTTGACAGATGGGAGGATGCAAGAAAGTCTTTAAAGGGTCAATAAGGCGTTTGAGTATCACATTCTGGATTTGCTTTCTTTGTCTCCCATCTTTGTCTGCAGGTTTTTGGTGAGGCAGAGTTCTTAAAATACCGGGAAGCTCTAACTGAACTGGCGTCTGCGTGAGTAAACACAAACCTCCCGCCCGCAGCGCTCTCTCACAGCTCTGCTCTTAATTTAATCCCAATGTGGAATGTTAATCACACACTGGGTACAAGCTGTTTCTCTCTTCCCTGTTGCAGCGTGAAGTCTCACAGCAGCAGCAGCACTCCCAGCCAGCACCATCAGTCTGCAGCCAAAGACCTGACCAGCAGCACGGAGCCGGCGAGCTCCGCCTCCTCCCCGACCCAGACCACCTACCTCATATCTACGCTGCAGCAGCGCAGCAAGAGGCCCAGACACTTCCTGGAGCTGAAGAACTTCAAAGACAACTACAACACTCTGGACAGTACGCTCTGAAAACCAACCTCTGATGTCCGTCCAAAGGAGAAGGTCGAGGTGGTGTGGCCGGTGGTTCCAGCCGCTGTGGATTGTGATGGGGTTACTGTCGCCACATCCTTTTCAAGTGATGTAACAAAAACACAGCCTTCCTACATTAACACATATGACCTGGTTTACTGCCCAGTCCATATCAGACTACTGGCCTAGTGCTCTTTACCTAAGTGTAGCTTTAGTGTATATTCTGTATTATATCATGTGTCAGCGCTTTATATACGTACACAGATACTGTGACTATAACGAGTGTGGTTGACTTGACCAAAACAAAAGTGCAAATATGCAATGGCGGATGACAATCAGTATTTATTGCACAATGTACAAGCCTATGCAGGATTGTTGAACCCATCCCACTGTATTTAAACATGCTGATAGTTGCGGGTGCTACTGGTGTTAATGGCTGCTTCACTTTACTGAGAATCACACACTGAATTTGTGTCTGTTTTTTGTCTGTTTGTGTCTGTTTGTGTCTCTACTGTTCATGTGCTGCTGTGAATTCAGCCTTGTTTTAAGCGTCAAATCTTTGTTTTCCAGAAGCCATACTTGATTTGATGAATTTTGATGATTAAGTGCTCTTGTAACTTAATAATTTCCCTCAGTGCAATGTTATTTAACAGTATTCCAGTATGTCCATGTCCTCTGACTAAGAGGTTCTGTCCCTGGGGTCGCTCTGACCTGGTTCTGCCTGGAAGGTGTTAAGATTCCCCGGGAGGAGTTCTCGTGCCTGAAAGATTCCAATTTTTTTGTGGTATTTACTTGCCATCCAAATAAAAATTTACATAAAGTTGAGTTGTTGTACAATGTTTTTTTTGTCGACACATGACAATAATTACCACTGCTAAGGAGGGTTATGTTACGTTATGTTTGTTACATTTTTATCACTATATTTAAAAACAAGATTTTCCACCGATTTCCAAAGAAATAATAAATGGATATTAATTTTAAAAATCTGGTACATTTCGGGAGTTGATATTTATAAATGTAGAATTTGAGGAATGCAGGAATTTGTTCAGAGTGCCTTTCTAAATTGTGTATAAAGGTTCCAGCAGATGGAGCCCTCTCCATACTAATCCACTGATGTGATTCTCCTAGGAAGTAATAATAATGGATAAAATCACACAACATACAATGTCTGTCTATATTATTTTATTTAATATATAAATAAATACAAAGGAGGAAGATGTTAGGCAGAAATTCAAACATCAAAATCACAATAATTAATAAATGTACAAAACAAATAGACAGTACACATAATGGAAGGGACCTGAAATGCTTTGTGAAAATATGAATTTATCCTTCTGCTTCCTCACAGTTTCTTTAAGTGCCTTATTGTTGTTTTGGGCTTAAAAGTCACACTTCTTTGTCGAGGCTCCAGTGAGAAGTTACGTGCTGCAGCATCAAACATTCACTCAGTGATGGTGAAATCATGTATGTGTGAGTGGCTAAGGAGGACAAGGACACAGGACTCACATCCTCTGGTTAATGATTGTAACGTGAAACTGATCTGTCATAACAGCCGAGTTAGCTACAGTATACTGGTGCTACATTACTTTTCATAAGGACTAAATAACATCATTGTCCACTTCAGCAAAAGCTCTGCTATCCTGCCCAATGCACACGACACACACTCAACACAACAACACAGATCCCAAAAACTCAAAGGTGAAAATAGTGATGAAAACGGGCAGGACTAGCACACACATGCAGACAGTACTGTATGCTGCTGTATTATATGATAAACTTTAAAAGCACATCAGGTGTATCCGCACACTCAATGTATCTAAATCAAAGCTGACATACAATCACTCTTTAAACAGACACACAACGAGCCCCATGTATGTGTGCTGCCCAACGCCACGCAGTTTCCTTCAAGAGTGTTTGTGGTTAGTGGAAGTGTCGCAGTCCCGGACGCTCAGCTCGCAGCGTTCACGCCCTTAAACCCGGGAGTGGAGCCGTGGTTGTGTTTCAGTCTCTATGGAAAAGGTTTTTTCGTGGTTCTGTGGCCGTCACCTCAGAAACGTGTCCGTCACCTGAACAGTCGCTTCATGACTTGATCTCGATGACTTTGATGAAAGGGAGTGGTTTGTTGGATGAGTTGGACGGTTTGATTTGTTTACTGCGAGAGAGAGAGAGAGAGAGAGAGAGAGAGAGAGAGAGAGAGAGAGAGAGAGAGAGAGAAGAGAGAGAGAGAGAGAGAGAGAGAGAGAGAGAGAGAGAGAGAGAGAGAGAGAGAGAGAGAGAGAGAGAGAGAGAGAGAGAGAGAGAGAGAGAGAGAGAGAGAGAGAGAGAGAGAAATAATGAAGTCTGTTATTTTGTGTTCCTGGAACAGCAAGAGCACGATTCTTCATTGAGGAATAAGGGCTACATTTTAAATAAATAAATTAATAATAAAGTTACCTGTAGACAATCTGGGGGTTGCGCTCCGATGAAAGGTAAGCGTTGGACCTCTGTCCTCCCAGGAAATAGTCCATCTGGTCATGCATCTCTCGGTTCTGCACACACAGCAGAGGTCAGGGGTCAGTTCATCACAAGTCAAAGAGCTTTACATTGATATAAAAGGCATGATAACACATTTTAATAGGAAAAGAAGACAATGCAAAAAAGAGGCATTTAAAAAGAAATTAAACAGGTGCATAGAGAATACTAAAATAAGGAATAAAAGACTAGTTATAAATGTAGATATTAATATGGACAAACAGACAGTAGTTGCATTTCATGTCTTCCTCTGCAGAGATCAGGTAGAGTGGGCTCTGTTTTCCTTTCTCTTGTGTTTCACTGAACCTTGACCCTTGAATTCTAACTTCCACTGAGATGCCATAAAGTCAGAGACAGAAGTTGTTCTTACCTCCGCCTCCAGGAATGCTACTTTCTCCTCCAGCTCTTTGATCACGCGGTCTCTCTCCTGGATCACCATGCGAGAGTTCTGGAGCTGAAGACGAACAAACACGCGGTCAAACACTGAGTAACTCCTGCGCAAATATGCACACAGAGATCGAGGCAACGTGTTTGCTTTTAGTCTCACGCATGTGTGTCTCACCTGCTCAATCATGTGTCTGACTTTCCTCTGTTGGCATTTCAGCATGTCGTCCAGATGGTGGATCTTCTCTTTGAGAATTGCCACCTCCTTCTCCAACTGTTCAGCCCTGCAAGAAATCCACAGACGTTAACTTTATGGAACAGTATCGGTGAATTGATTGGCAATGATTGAAAAGGAGATTGTGTGGGTGTGTGTTTGTGTGTGTTTAGTAGCTGACCTCTGGTCCCCTTTCTGGCCCTCCTCTCTGATCTTGCGCAGCTCGCTGAGTTCCTCCTCCCGGCTGCGGATGGTCTCCCTCAGGGAGGAGCTCTCCTGCTGCATCCCTCCCAGCAGCCTCTGGAGCTCATCCAGGCGCTGGTCTTTCCTCTCGCCGGCTTCCTCTGTGGTCTTCAGCTTCTCCTCCTGGTCGCTCACACGCTCCCTCAGTCTGGTGCCCTCAGCCTGGAGGGAAAACATGGAGTTTAGATGAAAGGTCCGAAAAGCACTGTGTCGTGTTTGTGGCATCGTGCTGTGTGTCGGTGTGTGCGTGTCTGTGTTCGTGTGTGTGTGTGTGAGTCTCTTACCTGCAGCCTCTCCCTCTCTTCCTGGTGTTTCTTCTCAGCTTCCTGCAGCTGTGCATACAAGCGTTTACTGACTTCCCTCAGATTGGTCCTCTCCGCCTCATCATCCACTTCCTATGAGACCAACGGTGAAATATTCAGCAAAACGGTCAAATAGAGAGAAAGATACTTTTCTGATGAGGTAATGTAAAGTCTGGTCCAAGTTCAGTGGGTTTGGTCGTCTTAAAGAAAACGGGCGTGTCGGCGTGCGTCACTGGATCAGTTAGATCATGCCTATAGTGTTTCCCTCTCTATTTCGACAACACTTCAGCGAGTAAGCAGTAGCCTGAGTCACAGATAAATGCTATAATTACATTGAAAACAATTAAGCCAAACACGGGGCTGTCGGGTTTGTTGTGCTGGTACGAAACTCTGCTGACATACAAACCAGTTAAGGCTTGTACAGAAAGACGGCAACAATACTATTAAAAGATGAAGCATCTGTGGAATGCTGGGAACAATGAGGCCTGAACACAATAACACAGGGAGGCGGAGGAACAGAACACTTTGTGCTAGAGCAGCGTTCTCACACATTTTAAAACTCCCCGGGGTGCTGTACGGATACTGTATTTACTCTTAGGTTTCTTTTTTATTCTCCTTTAGCCTGTATCACATCTCTGGTTGTCTCTTTCATTTTCAGAGCTCGGTTTATCTGGGTGCCTCTGGGTGCCAACTACATTGTTTAGAGACACACTCACAGAGGACTCCTGGCTATGATACTTGAGATTTGACACGTCCATATATTCTGTACATGCTGGGGGTCGCTCATGTGAGAGTCTGCTCACCTGTACGTCAGCTTTGGCTTCTCCCTTGGGGGCAGACGAAGAGCTCTTTCTGAAGGGGACGCTGACTTTCCACCCGTTTGTGAGCGGCTGGGGAGAGAAAAGGAAGAAGTGAGCGAGGGAAGAGTGAAAGAGGGAGGTGAGAGGTGGAGGAAATGCCACAGGACGCGAGGTCAAACAACAGCAAAGCCACAACAAAGTTTCCCAAAATACACCTACCTTGTTTTTGGCTGCCATCTGCTCCCTCAGTGACTTCAGGCAATACCTCACCTGTTGGCAATAGAAAGATAGTAGTAAGTGAGATGTTATCTTAGTGAGATGTTATGATAGATTATTTTCTTAGGAATATTTAAACTCAGGCTCAACACTCGACAGAGAGAAACTACGAGTGGAAGAGACACAGACGAGAGCGACAAGGAATTTACATGATGCAAATTCTTACAGTGCCCAGGAGACAGGGCTGATACACTGCAGCTGTGTCTCTACATTAGAGAGATAGTGTCCAGAGACTGACCTCTTGTATCTGTGAGACCTCCTCCGACAGCATCTTCAGGCTCTGCTGGTGTTTCTGCTGCTCTTGTCTCCGCGCCTCCAGATACACCTGGACCCGGGAGAGTCGAGGATGTTAAACACCAACACAACCACAAAGCAAACACACTAATTCACTGTAGGACTTCTATAAACACACGAGAGAACATTCCGTCCGACTCACTTTGATAACTTCCACCTGCACGGCTCCGGATTTGACGGGCTCGGGGGTCACGGGGGTCCTGTCGCTGGCCGGCTGCACCAGTGCGTACGCTCGTCCAACTGGCTGGAGGTTAGAGAGCAGAGAAATATTTTTAAAATCGGGCGGCACTTTCTCTTTCACACACAACTCATAAACCGCCAGGACAGCGTTAGGGGGAATCTGGGGGTCAGTGTCTTGGGGGAAACCGGGATCGAACCTCCAACCTTCTGGTTAGCGGACGACCCATTTCGCCGCCTGACAGCAGCCGCCTTGTTGTTGCATCGTCTGTGATACACTGGATCAGGTTTGTTGTGAGTGGACAAACTGCCAAAAGCACACGAGTTCAGTAACTATTACGAAACCTCTGCTAGGAACATCTAATTAAATTAACCTATTACGTTGCAGTTATTGTGTCAGAATAAAATACTTCTTTCAGTTGTGAAATAATTCCAGAGTGGGTGTGTGTCTCCCACCCATAAACATCTGCTGCTTCTTTGGAAGCAGTAAACAGACTCGGTTATAACCATAAGCAGAGATCGAGTGAGGGAGGGAGGCGACGTTATGTAACTCCAGTGCTCACTCTGGTGCTGGTTCTGGTTCTGGTGGAACAATGGTTCTCTTGAGGCGTTCTGAGTTTGAGGGAATGGTGCTGATGAAAAGCGGATGGAGGCTGTGGCATGTGTACACACCGCTGGCATCCCTACAGAGTTTGTGTGCAGGAATGTGGCGTGAGAGATGTGTGAACGCACCACGGCTCGGAGCTAATCCATCACGCTTGTACTTTAAGATCCAAATATGGCCTGAACGACGGCACCTTCCCCACAGATGATACATTTTTTGCCTCATGAGTAAAATATTCAAAATATTCTCACTAAAGTATTTAAACGTACAATTGTCCATTAGAGATCTGAGGACAATTTAAATATAACAGCCTATCATCTTGAATAACATAAGTTTCCAAATCCTGTATTTAAACTTATCATGTGCAACTTTTTATACAACCAACATTTTACACGGAACAGAGATTCTATTTAAGAACACACTTGAAAATGATTTTTCATTTTATTGTATTTTATTTTGTTAATAAATAGTCCAGATCTCCTCATTGCTCTGCTGTTAAAGAACCTTAAGTTTTATCAGACGCAGGAAGTTCTTACCTTGTCCCGGTGCTGCTCTGTGCTCCGAGCTGCCTGGCTCTGGTCGTGCAGTGTGAGCCGCAGCCGCCTGCACCCCTCCTGGAAAAGGCAAACGTAGAGAGGAGAAGATGAAGCGACTCCACAAAGAGACCGTTATGTGATGGCACGGAGAGACTGATTGTGGACTATTTTGAGGAGGAGAATAAAGAGGAGGAGAGACTGAGTCATACTCCACATAAGGAGGGGCGGGAGGGGGGGCAGCTAGTAAAAGAGAGGGGTACGAGCGTCACAGTGAGAGTGAAAGTTTTCCCCAGCTGGACTGAGACAGACTGTTTCGGTTTAAATTGTGTGCTATGGACGTCAGAGGGATTTGGGAGGAAATCCTCCAGACGCTCGCAGCCAATTGGAAGTGGCGGCTGGATTTCTGGCAAAGTGGGCAGAAAATGTAATGTTGAGCAAGACACAACATTTCCATGGCAACGACGGCTCATAGAAGCCATAAGCTATCTGGCATGTAGGATAGGGAGGAGTAAGTCAGAGGCAAAACTTTTGAAAAAAGCTAAAGTTTTTCTTCAAATTCTTTAACAGTAAAAGTCTTAAACTGGATGTAACCGTGTGTGTGTGTGTGTGTGTGTGTGTGTGTGTGTGTGTGTGTGTGTGTGTGTGTGTGTGTGTGTGTGTGTGTGTGTGTGTGTGTGTGTGTGTGTGTGTGTGTGTGTGTGTGTGTGTGTGTGTGGGTGTGGGTGTGTGTGTGTGTGTTCCAGCTCAGGGAACCCCCTGATAAGTGATGCCCGGTGCGTGGGTGTCCGAGGACAAATATGCGGATGTGAGGGAGGAAGGTCAAAAACATTATGCAACTCCCTCCAGCCAACGCAAACCACTCTGTTTATCTCCCAGTGTTCTCTTTGTCCTCGTTAAAGTCGCCTTACAGACATGAAACAGGCTGAGAGAGAAGAAATGTCTGCAACTTTCTCCTGGGGTCAAATAACTGAATAGATGCAAAGCAACTCAACCAACTACAGAGGAGTGCACACACATACATCAAAATTAATCAAAATTAATTGGAGATATTTTACACTGGCCCTAATTCTTCATAAGTAATATTTCTGGTGGAGCTGGTGTGTGACTGTATTTTCTTACAAGACTAAAGGGTTGTATGCGCACATTAGTTTTTTTCTTATTTGAACGTTATAAATGCTAACTTTTTAAAAACGTTTTGAATCTTTTCTGGGTATTTTAAGCTTTAAAGTAGCTTTATAAACCTTAAAGTGCAATTTTTTCATGAAATTGGAACATCTACATTCATGTGATAGGATTGAAATCTCCAGAACCGTGACTCGATTCACTAATTTCCTTTTAAACTTCATGTGTTGTTGCCATTCAAAGTGAATAAAAGCTCTTCTACTGTAGCGAACCCCTTATATGGAGAATGCCTCGGCCTTGACGTAAACCAGAAGGAGGAAATGAACTGCTTTGCCTAGTGCAATGATAAGGAGTTGAGAGAGGTTATGAAAGAAAAGCCATGTGTTCTATAGACTTTATGATAAGCAGGGTATCTACTCAGAAAATATAGTCGTGGAAAAAAGAGGTGAAGGGGCGAGACGAGCAGGTTGAGTTGAAAAACCATGAGAGAGACAAGAAGAACAAAGTAACCAGTCCACAAGAGGAAACAGAGGAAATAGCCTAATAATGGATAGGGTGGGGGTCCAACTATAGGACAAACAGAAGTCAGAGAAATGAAAGTAAACAAATCCCCCCTATTATTCAGCATGGCTTCCTCTCAAATTACAGTAACCTGAAAGCTAGGCCACAGCCATTATGGGAAGAAAAGAGAGGGGGGGGGGGGGGGGGGATTGGAGAAGGGAACAGTGCGCGGTTTGTTAGGAGGGAATCCGTCATTATACAACTTCTGTGGCCCTTCATAGACGAGGAGACAAAGACTGAGCTAATCCTCGCTCTGCCTTCGACGACTTACACGCTAGCCTGTTTTCTCTTTTATATTCACACACACACACACACACACACACAAATGCTGTCTATACCACCCTCAAAGCCAACCTGTAATACGAGACTTCTTGGGAACGCACACAAAGGAACCAGTTGGATGTGCACCGTGACGCAGGCATGCACACATGCGGGAGAACACACACACACGGATGCACATTGCAAGTCAAAGTACACATTAGCTTTATAACAGGGCAGAAACCTGAAACTAAACACACACACACACACAAACACACACACACTGCGGCCACACTGCTGGGCGCACAGACAAAAGGGGCACAACAGATCACAGGGCATGGCCGAGCTGAAAAGCCTTGGAGGGCATGAAGACGCTTTTGTCTTGGACCTTGGCATCAGGAGGCCTGTAAATCATCGGTGTTAAATGAGCTGAGGGTTGACTGCCTCCATGAGAATGTCACTGATTAACAGCCAGAGCTTCTGAACGTGGGACAAGACTCAGAAAACATCCCTCGGAGCTGTGGCTTTTTTAAAAGAAGACTCCCTGATATTAAATTTCTCAACTCAGGAAACCTAACTGCAAAGCATCTCGTCGTGCCTTCAGGTGTGCCGTGTCCTGAATAAAAAAGAAGTGTATTTGATCACTTCATCCTTTAAATCCCTCTGTTCCTCTCAGGCACTGCTTTCCTCTCCCTGCTGCACATATGTCTCTCTTGTCTTCTGTCCAAACCACATCAGAAACCTCGGCCTGTGACACCCGGAGCTGACAGGTGCGAGCGCTGAAGGTGTCATTTCAAATCTTTGGTATCCAAACAATACCCAAGTTTCCGGGCCTTACTTTAAATGAGGAAGTTTAAAGGGAGAAACTATTTGAGTAAAGAATCCGAGACGATAAGTGATCAATCAATCAATCAAAAGAAATTAATTTTCCATGTAGCGTCTCTCCAAACATGAGGTTTTGCTGTTTTTCTTTGTCATATCCATGTGTGACCATAGGCTTAATATAATTATATATCTCAATATAAATAACCTTGAAATATACTCCTGGGTTTTTGTTAAATCTTTTAGAACATCTACTCACTCACATCAGCTGTATGTCTCAGGTTAGTGAAGGTTAGTAGTGTATGGCTGACCTAGGCCTTGACCTTCGTCAGTCTGTGTCAACTAAAAGCTCCAGTCAAAGGTTTGGTAAATTTCAAAGGGAAGAGCTGAGCTGAGGTGTGAAGTGAAGAGCTGAGTGCTTTTACGTGTGTCTCATCATCATGTGCGAACTAGAAAGTAGAGACACCTCCTCCAGGCACACGGATCTATGACGTGACGTGCGAGCTGCAGACTACCTGCAGTCATCTCAACATCCCAAATAATAACGTCTGTGTTTCTCTTTGCTCAGCGTGGCGTGCGAACCAGGTGTGCTGCAACATGCTGCCGTCGTTCATCTGCATAGACGCACTTCTGTCACGCTTGGCTGATTCCCAGTCAGTGATGTCAGACACTCCTGACTGAGAGGGTGACTGAGGATGAGGACAGATAGAGGGAATGTGTTGAGTCACCCGCTGCAGGGAAACGAAACGTCTGCATTGATGAATAAATGTGTAATACTCATTTCTTTTAAAAAGAGAGGGAAAAATAAAACTTTCTAAACAGGTTTCCAAAGAGGACCAATTGAGCCACAATAAAAGATATTTCAAATAATATCGGCCACAACAACAGAACCTTTTGTTCCAGACTGGTTTCAAGTATCAGCTGAAGGCCTGGCTCTGCTGCACCAGGTACATTCCTCCTCCACACGTTTCCTGATGAGCGGTCAGGGCGTAGCTGAACAATCTCTCTGTGCTATGTTTCGTGTGGAGGTGAAATACCTCACCCTCAACTTCCTTATTTAGCCTGACCTGAATCACAGAATCTCATATGTAAATACTGTGGGCGTGGGACTGTTTGACTTGTTGATCTGACGTCAATACAGATGAACTCGTGCTGCGTTTGAATCCGAGCGCTCGCATGTCACAAAGTGAAGGTGATGTGTAAAACATTAGCAGAGGCTGGACAAATATGGAGTTTCTCTTTTTTGCTTTATGACACTTTTCTTCACCTCATTTAATCAGCTTGTGAAGTGTGTGTGTGGTGCTGCTGCCCTTTGTACACATCTATAGGTCCAACGGTTACACAACTTGAAGTGATAAAAAGACTATTGACACAACTGTGTAATCTGACTCTGTGGGCACTAATCCCAATCAGTAATAGGTTTTATAAAACAAAATCTTGGCTGAATGTATTCTCTGTGGTACGCGTTTTTGAACAGCACAATGTGATGGTATCAGTGGTCTGGTGTGCTGCTGACTGCAGGAGCTCAACACAACGGGTGCTGATAAGGTGAAAGTGTCGTGTTGCCCCCAGCTTCATGAGCACAAACACTTTACTTCTTCAGGTAAATCATTAAGCCAGCAGAGCCACAAAAAGGGGATAAAGCTCATGTATGTGCGATGAGCAGCTAGACTCAAACAACTACCCTGCAGCAAAGTACAAGGAGTGAGTCAAGCAAGTATCTTCTACTGATTAATCCTGTTAAACCAAACTGTACATGCACAGGTGGTGCACACGCTGCACGAGCAAAAAGCTTTTACACGTCCTGCGACTTGTGACTGTAAGCCCATAACTAATGTGGGCAGGAGGCACAGATGTTATTTAGACTAATTCTGAGCCTTAATGGGGGAGGAGGGACTAATACTTTAATTACTACAAGGCCTGAGACTTGTACTTACTGTAAACACACTTGGTGAAGACTCTCAGTTATGAGGCTGGACGATTGTATCCAGATTTATGTATTTCATTAAACGATTTAAATTATTATTAGTATCCATGCCCATTATTTATTTTGGACCCATTTCAACTCCACGTGAAGAACAGCAAAACTTTTTCAAAACCGTGAATAAGACACATCTCAATATGTATTGAACTTATGCAGTTCATTACAAAACCACACACGTCCTCTACACGTCCAGTAAAGAAAATTAAACAGATTTTACTGAAAAATAATCCTCATAACATCACAAACAAAATAGAGAAGTGAGAAAATTGTGTCTAAAGAATATCTTGATCCTTTCTTCCTGATAAAATCAATCATGTTTCATTCATTTTACATAAATGTCTCCTTACAAGTAGATAATATGAAGAAATCATTCAAAAGAATATCAAGTAACTTACCCCATAGTCTTGAGTTCTGATGTCCTCAAAGGTGCACAGATTTCTCGTGACTCCGTTCATCTTTGATTGAAATATGATAAATGCCGCACAAACAAATAAATAACCGAATTAAGTAAATAATAGTAATAAAACAAGCTTCCTCCTTCAGAGCTTCAGTCGTCTGTGGTGAACGTCGACGGTCCTGCTGCTGTTAAACGTCTCCAGACCTGCGGACACACCGGTGAGAGAGAGAGAGGGAGGGAGGGAGGGAGGGAGGGGGAGAGAGAGAGAGAGAGAGAGAGAGAGAGAGAGAGAGAGAGAGAGAGAGACTGTGTTTCCCTCTCTCTCTCTCCACTCAGCACATTGTTGCTCACTTTTTTCATGACGTCAATATGTGGGTGTGCCTAAGCAAAGCAAAGCAACCCGCCCACAGAGAGACACAGAGAGAGAGATAGAGAGAGGGAGCGAGAGAGAGAGAGAGAGAGAGAGAGAGAGAGAGAGAGAGAGAGAGAGAGAGAGAGAGAGAAAGATGGGCTCAATAAACTTTGCATCATCATCATCATCAGCATCATCATCATCAACACATGATTCATGGAGGGATGGTATAAGATAATGAGGTAATAAGGTTTGAAAGAAGTCAAAGAGTTGGATTGTCCTATAGTGGGACTCTGGATGATTCACTCCAGCTGAATGTTGCCCAGTGGGAACACAGATCAGTTTACCTATTAAGTATTGATTGGAAAACGTGACACCCCCTGAGTTAACCTGTTTCAAACGCGTCTGCTGCTATTACAAGGCAGCAGGAAGCAGAGCATTAAATCCAGTGATTTGCGGCTGTGGTTTGTTTGTAGGGTTGATATGTTTTTCTCCGCAGAATAAATACAATTTTACAAATATAAATACACACACACACATGTATATAGTTTTATATAAAATGTCAATCATTAGGTGTTGAAATTAATTTTCTTATTACATGTTATTAAATCAACACATAAAATCAATGTTACTTTTGTGCAACGGATACATAATAATAATAATATAAACACATTATTTATTTAAAAATGGTTTTGCAAATTGATATATGTATGAAGATGAATAAAAAACAATTTAAAACACCTTCTTATAATTATTACAAATGATTAACTCCAATGAAAAAAATAAGAGTGGTTAACATTCAAAATCAGTCACTAATATGGTTATTTATTTACGGTGACATTTACTTCCCCCTAGGGTTTAATGAAACATCCTGCATATTGACTCAGTTAACCTTGGAATCTTCGATCATTAATGATACACAACAGGAGTCACCAAGGCCACACAAAAGGAACAAAATGACGGTGTTAGTAACAGGGAACACTTCTCTGCTGGCATGTGGCAGCAGCTGATCGGGACCAGGCCTAAAATTGGATTAAGACTTTAATGACATTAATGGCTGTTGAGGAGCAGACAGCAGATCACTGTGGAGAGGAGACAACGCTGAGTGAATCTGAAACAGGAGCAGAAACGACACAGACACAAACATGGACATAGAAGGAGAGAAATGTTTCCATGTTCAGACGGCTGAGGGCATTTAATAAGTGAGATATTTCCACATAAGCCTTCACTGGGATGAATTCCAAAACAAGAATGTAATTAAGCTTCACATCAGAGCAGGAGTTAACTTTTAATGGTTGATTTATCATTTGGAATGAAGCTCACCTATACACACACACTGACAAACATACACACTGACAAACATACACACACACGCACGCACGCACGCACGCACGCACGCACGCACGCACGCACGCACGCACGCACGCACGCACGCACGCACGCACGCACGCACGCACGCACGCACGCACGCACGCACGCACGCACGCACACACACACACACACACACACACACACACACACACACACACACACACACACACACACACACACACACAGAGGGACAAACACATCTGAACATTACCACACAGTGTCATCATGTGTCCCAAAAACAACACGAGCCATACCTATGTGTTTACATCACACAGCTGACCACAGACACTCAGACAGACTAAGCCACAGATCAGACGGTTATGGGGTTTGTGTGTTTACATACCTGCACGTCTGAGATGATGGAGTGAGTCAGAATCCTTCTTCACCCACTCTGTGTTTTCTAATGGGACTTTAACGGCCTTCTTATCTTTTGGAACTCATTCTAAGTTGTGAATGAGTATCTATAACAATCTGTAAGGGTGTTTGAGGCCCAAAGAAACTGTATAATTCATCAAATAAAAAATGTCCTTTTCTGGGGGGGTGGGACCATTGCTAGGTTAATAATCGACATCGTCATATAAAACTGACCATACAACATGTAAAGGCAGGTCAAGGTCAGAGGTTGAAAGTGCACTGATGTTACACAGATTCAATATGTGATGATTTCCTGGGAAACTATGCTAACACTATTGCACTAAGCAAAGTGAATAAATCATTTTAGCATAATTTCACTCCTTAAGTATCATCGAAGCCCAACATACCACTGAGGTCGCTGGAAGTTTCAGCTGAATATGTTGTTAAATTAAAAGTTTAAAATCCAGTGTAATGTCGTGTTTTATCAATTAATAAAACAAATGATAATATATTCATCCATCTATTCATCCATTTATTCATCCATCTATTCATTAATATTTTCATCCATATAATCATCCATTATCAAAATGCTCATCCCTTGAGGGTCACAGACGTTGGGGTTAGGGGGTGAACCGTAGATGGATTACAAGCGTATTAAGTTTTATATCGTTATTTATATTTTCATCTGATCTCTAATTCTATACATTGACAACACACACATACAGTACATTCAATAATTCAGTAAGTTTGGTAGCATTGTCTTATGTCTTGGTCTAATTGGTCCTATGGCCAAATTCCTGTTCCTCTTACTTTCCAGGTCTAACCTATATGTGTGTATTTTAATAAGTTCAGCTTGTTCTCTGTTAAGCGTGAGTGCACCTGCGGATTGATTCTAACATTGTACTGTGACACTTCATTAAAAAGGACTGATTTTTTCATAGAAAGTTACCTAGAAAGAAAGATATAATAATAATAATAATATATATGGTTTTTGGAGTTTATGAGATATTAGTAAAATGACCGTAGTACTTTTATATTCCTTCCTGGTTACCATGTGCTGTTGTTATTTATATCACTGGTGTATTGAAATTAAAGTCTTTGCTCCACCCTCTATGTTTAGTGTCATGATATAATTAAATAAATTATCATATCTTTTGTCTTAAAATCCGAACCAGACCTGTATCCACACATGAGTATCACCTGGAAACACATGGAAATGTTTCTAAACCTGCGGTGAGGCTACACACTGACTGAACAACAGCAACTATGCTGTAATAACAAACACACCACGATTTCAAAACACAACACGCCCCGCGATTAGCAAATCAGCGATCGGCTCTTAGGTTGTGCCTGGCAAACTGGAATGTTATGGAAAGCCAAACTCACCCATGGAAAGTATGTTCCTTTTTAATTTATAGTCCAGAAAAGCAGGTATTGCACACATTGTTTTGCTGCGTACGTGTTTTGATACACTGGAAGGGAGGCGTAGTATCATGCACGTATCATCTGGTTCAACAGAAAAACACTGCAGGTGTGATTTTACGCCCCCCCAAAAAATGTTCCAAGATTTTAAAGATTGAATTCCCGATAACCAGCAGGAAGAAAATATTGTTTTCATCAGAATCCATCTCACAATAGCACAGAGGAAGGTAGAGTAAGTTTGTCAAAATAAGCAAGAGACTCGTAGACTCCTGACGCACAATCGCAAATGTTGTGTCTCAAAATAACAGAACAGTTGTGTTATGAAAGTGCCAAATAGGATGTGAACATGTAAAAAGCCAAGGAGCTGGTGACACGTCCCTGCAGGGTGCTGACTTTCATCTATCCAATTGATGTGAGAAAAACAAAAGCCTGAAGTCATAAAAAGACATGGATTTAAGTATTCCCTTTACTGTATAAACATTTTACTGAGAATTGTGAGTTGGTGGATCAGTGTTTATTGGGATTTTTTTCTCACATCAGAATGAGTTTCATTAACGCCTTATCTACATTCCTTGAGCCTGGTTTTCACACAGATCTCCGCAGACATTCTTGACGTGCCTCGCCCTGTGGTGCTCCTGGCAGCAGCAGCTCATCCATCACTAGCCTCAGTACCACGGCCTCTGGAACCTGGATCCTGATCACTCACAGAGACCTGGATCCTGATCACTCACAGAGACCTGGATCCTGATCACTCACAGAGACCTGGATCCCGATCACTCACACAAACCTGGATCCTGATCACACACAGAGACCTGGATCCCGATCACACACAGAGACCTGGATCCCAATAACATACACACGTCTGGATCCTGTTCACACCTAGACACCTGGAACATACACACTCTTTTCATTTGTCTTAAATCTACCTCAGGAGTGGTCTGGTATTTCCCTGCCTCTCGTACAACGCTAAAATGTTTCTAACTTCCTTGTCGTGTCCCTCTTCTCTCCTCTCTCCCCACCCAGTCGAAGCAGATGGTTTGTCTCTCTCCACAGTGTTTGCTAATTGAACTGTATTTTTGTAAGATTTGTGCGATTCAAACACAACTGAATCCAAATGAACTCAAAGGATATCGAGGCCTGAACTTTGCAACAGTGAGTCGGGTTCAGAGTCAGGATGTTCTCCACCGGATTGTAACTTGTTCTGATGATTTATGAGCTGCAACTTGGCAGCCTCACAACGCAGCTGGTTTTTGTCATGTGAAGGAACATATTGTACCTAGCAGAGAAAGTTATTGTCTTTTAAGAAGTAGCTGTACAACTCCTTTAAATACCTTGCTGTATATGCTTGCTATGTGTGTGTACTTGTACCAACATCTTTGTGAGGACCAATTTGAGCCTGCAGACCTGATGGAGAGAAACAGTATTTTGTCAGGTCTTCAATTTCTGACCCACTTCTAAATGGCTGTTTGAGGGTTAAGGTTGTAGTGAGGGGCGATAGGGAATGCCTTATGCCAATGAGTGTCCTCACAACTATAGAGACACATGCATGTGTGTGTGTGTGTGTGTGTGTGTGTGTGTGTGTGTGTGTGTGTGTGTGTGTGTGTGTGTGTGTGTGTGTGTGTGTGTGTGTGTGTGTGTGTGTGTGTGTGTGTGTGTGTGTGTGTGTGTGTGAAAACCTCGTGAACATGTCCATAGATGGTTTTCTGACTCAGCTCAACCGTGTTCTATGCGACATTTATACCAGTTACAATCTACATCCAGATTTCATTCTGTGAGAAATCTTGTTTAAGTAAATTACCTCCAGGAACACAAACACAGCAGTGTGTTGCTTGTGATATGTCACTGACACAGACAATGTCAGCATTTAGTCCATTTGACCTCCTGTTTGTGAGTTGTCCTGTTCAGGTTGTGTGTTATTGAACTCCTTATCTGCTCATCGAGGTTTACAGGAGAACAGCTGACACCTGAATGTGTCCATAAACGGGGAAATGTCGTCCCCTTGTATCAACACATCAGCAGAGATTCTTTCTGCTCTGCAGGATGTGTAACTACAACAAAAACAATTCTGCAGAAGGAGATAAGGGAGTAAAACATTAACACTGACATGCTTGACAGGCTGGTGCAGGTTCAGTGGATCTTAACACCCTGCTGCTGCTACAGTGGGTCACATATATTCGTGTTTTAGGGGATAATGTAGTTTTCCTTTGTTACTGGACGATGTTAGATTCCCTACAAGCCTCTACAAGGATGTGTATCGTTCAATACCAACAGCATCTCACATCTGCAATCTAGATGTGCAGTTAAGAAGATGTTTTATCTACTAAGGCATCACACAAATAAGAAATGTGAGGGGAAATATTTGTGTCGACATTTTCTCACAGGTTAATGACTTTGACACAGAGTTACTATGAAGACTCTAGAAGTGTCAGTCTGAGTTAAGGCTGTGCACTGGAAACGGAAACACACTCACACACTCTCACACACCCTCACACACACTCACTCACACAGATAATACCTATTATGTGCTTAACCAGGTTCATGATCTGTGAGGTTGACAGTTCCGCAGAACTCAGGTTTATATAACAAACATTAACTCTAATTCCAGAGAAGTTAGGCCTGCAGCCAAAACACAACACAAATGATCCATCAGCATTGCAGCATGACATGTCGTAAGGTGGATGCATTTCTGTAAAGTCCTTATCAGACTGCTTTGTGTCTTTTAATTAGTCACATTTCCTTCTCTTTTATTCAGAACGCCTGAGGCAAGTGTGATCACGCATTTCCACATGACAGATTAATTAATTATATAGAATTAAATGTCCTCTGCTTTAACACAGATGTCAAGATTAGAAGAGCAAAGGTGAAATGTCCAAAAAAATGAGGAAATTGTGTATCCTGACATTGAGATTTAAGTCCCCTTATTTCCTTATTTGAGATGTTCCAAAAAGTAACTACACAGTAAAAATGTTAAAGTAATATTCTGTAATAATGACAATGATTAAACAGATCATTTTAACTTGATAGTTTTATTGTTTGTAAATTCGTACTTGTAATAGAAAAACTATTCTCTGAAGTACAGTTACAGTGTGAAACCTTTCCATTCAACAATTACAGTAAATACCAGCACCTTCAATTCAACATATGTATATTCAGCTGTCTAACAAATCATATAGGTACCATTTTCCAGTTTCACTGGAATCACAGAGAGAAATGTTACATTGCAGCAGAATGTAAAACAATTATAAGTTCAACTGATTATTCAAACTGTTTACAAAATCAGTTTAAGACTCAAATCTACAAAACTTTACAACAAAAAATAATTCTGATAAGAATAACAGGTCAAATTAAAAATCATTTAAGGCATTGTAATGAAAGGAATGTACATGTTTTATAAGGGAATGCATAGAAGTTGTGCAGCTTCAATCAAACATTTTGTAAAGTTTCTACGACACAGTGAAGATATTTTGGCCATTTTGTTTCTTTGAAAGTGGAAAACCATTTGAATCCTTCATGTTCTGAAGGAAAGACGCTCGTTAGGCACAGATCTCTCTGTCGTCAGAGTTATGGAACAAAACTCCTGAGATCCTACATGGTTGCATCTTTACTGAGAAACCTCTACAGAATAATGATTCAATGAATTAACTTTTGTACTAACATGAGGCTTCTCTCACATATGTGCTATTTATTACTGGTTTGAAAGAAGAACCTGTGTCCTTGTGTAAAAAAAATCCATTTGAGATGCTATAATAGTGTCATATTTTATTTTGTACACCATGTGACAGTGAAGACTGGAATGTGGAGTAAACTCTAAACCACAGGACAGACGAATGCCAGAGCTAAACATATATATATTTTGTTTTCAGTAAACAAAATCCAGATTTCATTCAGCAGGAATCATTTACAGTACTTAAACCATTTGAGCTGGTTATGCAAATTCATTTCAGGGTTATTTTGTTGCATTGCTCGCAGTTTTCGTTCCTCTGTGGCTTTAATAATCACAGTCATTGTTTTCTGTGGTTCTACCTGCCTTCTGTCTACTATGTAAACTTTTTACACCAGGAAATGAGAGTATAAGTTACCCTTTAGTCGAAGCCAGACATAGAACCATAAGTGCTTGATGAACAATCTTAACCTAAAACTGGTCTGAGACCTATTGGCTGTGTACGATGTGCATGATTAGGATTTGTTCCAGTTGTACCGTGGTGGAGAACATCTGAGCACATTGTAGACGACTGAAGTGAATTCCCCGAACAGAAGAGGATGTTTTGTCTCCTTCCGTTCAATCGAGTGTGGAAAATCTCTCCCCTGCTAATTGCTACAATGTGTACTTTATATGTAGTGCATACCATTCTGCCTTTTGGCTTTACTCCTAAACTACAAACCAGGGATCCTACACTACCCTCTATAGCTGCTTTCTCTCTCCCGCCCGGTCCCCAAAGTGCTGCCTCAACAGGAGCTGGTCTGGAGGTTGCCCTCAGTGAGGATGGAGGTGATGGTGGTCGGGTCATAGAAGCTGTCGTCATCATCTGAGCTTAGGGCTGAATTCAGAGCTGGACGCATTGCTGCCTGAGCTTTCCTCCTGTGACACATCATTATCACATCATCATCATTAGAATCCTCGCTGTTATAATTTACTACTGAAACACGCAGCTACTCTGTCATCAGTTGCTTTATTTGCTAATGTTAATGCTACTAGGTGATTACAGTGCTCCATCTGCTGGTCATATAAAACAATAACATGTGACTCCTCAGGAGTGGGCGCATGTCTGGAATTTTATTTCCCCCTGTGATACATGAGTAATGCCCCATTTGAGTTTAATGAAATTCTTTCTCTCACGTGGGTGCCCGCTGATGTTTTACACACGTCAATTTGTGAAATACTGCACCTCAGGGAGGCTGAGTAAATCTCCACCAGGTGTCTGTAACTGTGTGTCACACACAAGGAATCTGAGTTCACGGGAATTGGCTCATCATTTTCATTTCTGCTTTACTCATTCTGTGACGCAAGAAAGAGGTGGTGGAGTCTCTAAAACTCACACACACACACCCACCCACACTGTCCGAACCCGGCCCGAGCCCAAAGTTTCCCCCGATTACAGACACATGCAGAGTAAAAGCCCAACCCACGTGACTTAACCCGACCCAAACCTGAAAATCACACAAGAAGTAGTTTCCAAACCTGGCCCCAAGGTCCCTAGAGCTGTGATAATATGGCTGCCAGGAAGTCTCTTGCCTAATCAGTCAAAACCAAAAGCTCAGTGACTAAAAAATTGGATGAGAAACTATAAAACTGAGACAAAGAAGAGTAAATGCTTACTTGATCTCGACCTCCAGAGCTGTGACTCTGGTCTGCAGAGCGTCTTTAAACTCCATCTGTTCCTCCATGTCTCTCTGAGCTTTTCTCCTGAGAACATCGACCCTTTCCAGCTCCGTCTCTCCCTCATCCACCTGCCTCTTCAGAGCCTTCACCCTCAGGGCAAACTGCAACGTACAACAAGGTTAAAGGTAATTTTTCAGTAAAGGTAATACTGACATCCAGTGGCTGGTAAGTGTGTGTACCTGGTCTCTCTGTTCAGTGTGTGTCTGTCGCTCCTCATCCAGCATCAAACTGAGGTCTTTAAGTTTCCTCTCCATACGACGTTGAGATGCCAGGACAGTGTTCTTATCCCTTTTCATAAGCAGGAGAAGAAGAGAGCAAAAGACATAGAAGCATGTTAATGAATATCATTCTCTGCATCTCTGCTGATTAAATGTAATAATATGGAACAGAATATTTTAGCAAAGGGGGACTTTCCAATTCCAAAGCTCACTTATTTTATCATTATCAAAAACTCAAGCAATACAGTCAAATAACACCAACTTAAAGTTACAGCCCAAATTATGGCTCCTATCATTCATATTTTGAAAATATCTTTCCTGTCTAAATTTCACAAAGTAAATGAAAACCACCAAAATATAATTATAAATACTTCAGAATATAGATGAATATTGGATTCAAACAAAAGAGGAAAAATGTGGGTCAGAGTGAGGATCTATTGGAGGAAGTTTTCCATCAGTTGCACTTTACCTTTCCTCGCTGCGCAGGCGTTCTTCAAGCTCCAGGTTCTTGTTCTCCAGCTGAGAGACTCCCGCTGAGGAGCGAGACTGGCCCTCCATGTCAACAACACGGCTCCTCAGCTCCTTCAGCTGCCGGCACAAAGACAAACACACAAGGAGAGTCAGGTGAAAGCTGCTGATCACAAATGTCGGCAAACACAGGTGGGTCATACGTGCACATACATGTCTCTCCATGGTGTTCTTGTCCAGCTCCAGGTCCTGTTTGGAGGATCTCTCCTGCATGAGGTCGGCGCGGAGCTGATCGATCTGGTCTCTGCTCCTCGTCATCCGCTCAGTCATCATCTCCGCGCTGCTTCTCTCCTCCTCCAGCTCCAGCTCCATACGCTTCAGCTTGTCCTGATAGAGCCGAGACAGGTTCTGCTTCGTTAAGTGCTCAGAAATCCTGCACTGGATTTAGCTCAAGTGAGAGATTAGATAACTGTCAAGTTTGGACAGAACTGTTCCATTATGTCTAGTTTTGATACAGACCTTGTTGGACAATGTGTGCAGTGCAAAAGTTAACACTTGAATCTAAAGCCATGTGTGCTTAATTCACGGATGGAGGCAAGATATTTTCTTAAATTCACATGTACAGACCGTCCCACTAACAATGTATGCACAGCAAAACCATTAATGAGTGGTATCTGCGTTGCCATTGTTAATTTTCCCAGATGGTTTATTCCCCGTTACCAGGTGGTAGACACGTGCTCATATCGTACCTCCAGGATCCGGATCTCCCGGGTTTTCTCGTTGTGGTTGTTTTTGCCGCCCTCCACCTCTCCCTCAAGGTGGCGCAGTCTGTTGGTGAGAAGCTCTTTATCCAGCTGGTGGTTGTCTCTCTCCTCACACACCAGCAGGATCTCCTTCTTCTGCCGTGACATCTAGTGAAGTTTATCGTATAATTAGAAATGCTCTCTGTCAATCCAAATGTTCATCAGAAGAAAATTATATGATAGTATTATATTATATAATCAGCTTTCGATGAATACAATCGGTGAAGCATTCACAATGAATATTATATGTCTAAACATATTAAGACCGGACATGATTTTCATAATGAAACCCAAATAAGAGGGTTATCATGCAAACAAACACTTAAAACAAACGTCCAAACACAAACACGCACTTCTTCCTCCAGTCTCTTTAGATTTGTGTTGCTTCTTTCGAGCTCAGTCTCAGCGTCGTTTCCATGACGCTGCACCTCGTGCATTTCCTTGCGTGCTCTGTCTCTCTGCTCCTCCAGCTGCACCCTGAGAGCCTGTGCCTCCTCCCTTGAGGACATGGTCAGAGACTCATGCTGACAGGGAGGGAGAGGGGACACAATGAAAAACACAGTGGATGAATATTTTGTGCTGTGTGTGTCCTCTGTTGAGCAGCTGGATGCTGCTGGCTGCACAGGCCTTTCTCACCTCTTTGTTGAGTTTCTCCAGAGCTCTCTCCTGCTGCCGTTTGGCTTCTTCCAGCTGGTTGATGCTCTGTCTGAGTGTCTCCTTCTCTTTCTCTGTATCCTCCAGGCGTAGGCTGCCTTCACGGTGCTCCTGGCTCAGTCTGGAGGTTTTTCTCTTGGCCTCATCTAGCTCAGATCTCAGGCCTCTCACCTCAGAGTGGAGGGCCAGCTCTGTCTCTGAGCTCTCTGTGGTGCTGGTCTGCAGCTGAGCCTGACGAAACCACAGAGGATGTGCAATTATGCTTCGATGCATCTACTTCTTGCAGAGTATCTAACACGCTGAGCTGAACAGTGTCGTGTGGGAGGATGTAATGTTACCTCTAACCGTGAGAGTTTATCTTTAAGACGTGCGTTGGCGTCATTCTGCTCCTGCTGGGAATCTTGAAGCGACTTAAGGTCCAGCTGAGCTCTACTGATTTGTGTTTTTCTGCTTTCCACTTCCTCTTCAGCCAATGAGAGTTTCTCTTTGAGCTGGTTAGCTTCCATACCTGCCTCCACAAGCTTCTGCTCTAGCTCTGAGATGGTGGATGGGTCTGGGAGCTACAGGCAGGAGGAAACGGATTTAGAAAAACAATTCAAGAGATGATTCTAACCATCTTGTCACGCAAGTCCATCTGCCACATACATGTTACCACACAAAACTTCACAAAGATCCTAAATGATGATCTTTGTTGCCCTGTGAGTTTAAACTAACCTGCTTATTTTTCTCCTGTGCCTTGGCGTAGTCTTCTTTAGCCCTCTGCAATTGGCCCTTGAGCCTGTCGATCTCATACTTCATCTCTGCCTCTTGGTTCTGGTGAGTTTTCTTTATGGTGATGACCTCCATAACCTTCTTGTCAAACTCCGTCCGGTGCTTCTCCACCTCAGTCTTTGCCTTCTGCAGATCAGCATTGGATCTCTTGAGCTCCTGGAAAGATATATGAAGATTTTGATGTTGAATTTGGTTGTTTTTCAACCTTGCATAAGTGATGGTGTAAAGCTGTGAAAGTGTTTACTGCACCTGGTTGAGAGTCTGGGTGTGGGTGGGGTCTGGTATCTGTTGTTTCATGGTGCTCACTCTCTCCTGGAGCTCCTTCAGTTCCTCCTCAAACTCCTCTTTTTCCAGACGAGATTGCAGGAGTCTGAAAAATGTGAACATACGAGTGATGTTAGCCGACTGCACCAATATAGTGTTACTGCTTAATAAGCTGATCTGTAGCTGTTGGATTGTTGAGGTGAATCATGACAGAAGAGTTTTATTTTGTTGTGTTCAATGAGCAATTAAATCATTATTTAATCGTCAAAAACAGGACATACATCAACCTTCCCTGTTTTTTATCTAAACACTCAGGTGTAGACCATCCACAGCTCTCTCTGTATCTGTACAATGAAGACAATTCAAATGCAAAAATGTTGTGTGTGGCTATTAAGCATCATTTCTGCTCAACCAAAAAACTAGATATGGTCCATATTCCCAGTGGGACTCATGCCCTCAGGTGTTCATGGTCCACATTTGAGCTAAGATCACGTGTGGATGGCCTTGTCACTACAGGGATACCGTTTTTAGCACAGCTAGCCACATCTACAGCTATCTACACAGAAATGTGGATCAATTAGTGACTCTCACGGTGCTCCAGGAGTGCTGGGTGGCTCTCTGACAGAGAGGGAGACACATTGACAAAGTATAATGAAATAAGAGAGGAGATGGACACACATTAGTAGTACAGCAGATGCAAATCCCAAACCAGGAAAGTACTGATGAATACACTCTGTGGTTAATATGATGTGTTTAGATGTTTTTAGACTCACTCTTGTTTAGTTTTTCGAAGTTCATCTCTGGTGGAGTGAAACTGCTCCATCCAGTGGCCGCTCTCGTCTCGACAGTCCTCCAGCTGCTGCTGTAGAGAGCGAACTGATGCATTGACACGCAAACGCTCGGATTCGATCCCTGCATGAGACTGAAACAGGAGGCAGAAGAGTTGAGAGCATGTTGTATTGTATCATTTCATAAATAGATATCAGTATTTTTTAAGCGTTAGCGGTGCACATTTCAAGAATGGACATTAACTCCTAGCACCAGCACTGACTGTTTATGGTGCCTGTTATTCGTGGTGGGCACGAGAGAGTGCCAGGACTGGGCTCTCCTGCCACAGATAGGGAGGGAGACATTGCCAACTTTATTAAATTATTATCAATAAGAAACTCCACTTAAAGACAATATACAAATGTCACCAGAAGGGCTAAATGCACACTGTTGCTCAGGGAGTCTGTTGTGCTGGGACTGGTTTGATCAATATGTAAATAAATGTAAATGTATAAGATCAAATGTAAATAACGTAAGTTTGTAAATATATATATATGTGTGTGTGTGTGTGTGTATGTGTGTGTGTGTGTGTGTGTGTGTGTGTGTGTGTGTGTGTGTGTGTGTGTGTGTGTGTGTGTGTGTGTGTGTGTGTGTGTGTGTGTGCCTGTGTGTGTGTGTGTGTACACACCTGAGACACCTGCTCCATGCTGCTGCGGAGCTTCTCCATGTCGGCACTGTACTGCTCTCTGAGGGCTTCTATGTCTTTGTCATGTGTGGCCACCTCTTCCTTTAGTGCTCCTTTCAGAGCTGTGAGCTCCCTCTCTCTCTGTCTCAGTGTCTCCTCCAGCTTGTGTTTCAGCTGGCAGACCTCCATCAGCTGGGCCTGACAAGACATCAGGTCCTGCAGACACAGGGAATGTACAGTATAAACGCTTGATACGCTTGACCAGTCAGCATTATACTATTTTATTAAATTGAATATTGCTTTTAACCGCAAAAGCTTTCTCAGCTATTCAAACTATAAATATGTTTTATAATCCAGTGGTGGTGATTTGTCCCTGTTCATCAGTGTTTCATTGGTACCGTTTTGTTGCCGTTATCTCTCCTCAGCTCGTCCTGAAGCTCAGCCAGCTGGTCCTCCATCTCTCTGACTCGGGCCTCTGCATTCTCTCTATCCATCCTGAGCTGAGTCAGCCTGCGAGAAAAGGAGCATAGACATTACGTCTCTGAATTCAAATGACAATACAATACTTGTTCGGCCGCATGAATGAGATACAGTAACTGCTTGTTCGTGGAATTGTGAGAAGTGTGTGCGTGAAATCAAAGTAGGTTCATTATTTCCCCTCTTACTCCTGACCACAAAGACTAGTACCATGCCTATTCATGCTTTCTTCTTTGTGTGAGAGTGTTGTTATGCTCTCACTCTGAATGTGTTTCATTTAATTCTATTTTCTTTCTGTCCAGCATCTCCCGCAGTTGCAGATTTTCATCCAGACAGGACTCCAGCTCAACTTTCAGGGCGGGATCAGAGTCCTACACACAAGCAGACATGATGAATAAATGAGAGCAGTGAAACATGAGACACCAGGTAGCTCTGGTGGCATAAACAATGGTCTTTTAGGAAATGCTAAAGCGGGCCTGCATTTGCCAGCCGATCAATAGGCATAAAGGATTAAGTTCTTAGGGGCTATTAGAGATTAAGACCTGCCCAATTTCCTTAAACTCACATTTGATGCGTCATTACTGAGGTAAGATTCTTCTGTGTGTGCACCTCTGATCAGGCTGGAGGGCTTTAGGGATTAATCAGAGGATTAATCTGAAGCACACTCCAAGGAACCCCCAGGCCTCCTGGTTAGATTAGTAAAAAAGCCAAAAAGACTCTGAGGACAGTTTTGTACTTCCAACCAACTGCCTCCTTCACTTGACAGTGGGTGCTCTCCTTTTAAGGAGCATGTGTGTGTTACATTGGAGGTGCCCTTTGTAATTAGAGGCGAGTTAAAGTGGCAGGTTCCCCTGGTGGTAGCCAGTTGCAATGCGCGGGCTGAATTTAGACTTGGTGGGTGAAACAAAACTATAGTAACAACCCAAAACTCAAGTATGCATTTTATACCTGCCCTCTCTTTGATGATGGGTTTGTTCAAATGAAATTAGGGCTGGGCAAGTTAACTCGTTTTAATCGAGTTAACTCATCACTTGAGTTGATTGTTTATCCGCCAATTATTTTCTTTTTTCCTGTTCTGCAGCATTATTTTCTTTTTTCCTGTTCTGCAGCAGTCAGCAACAGACTTTCACAAAATAAAAGCCTGACTTTCACAATAAAACAATAAATAATCAAACCTGAGTGAATGCGAGATAAAATAATTAATCGAGTTAACTCATCAAGTTAACTCAAGTTAACTCGAGTTAACGCCATTGAAACAAGTTAACTTGCCCAGCCCTAAATGAAATATAACCAAATAATATGGGATTTAGAGCTACAGCAGGAAAAAAGTTGTATTAAAGTTAATGGATGGCTAAACATAAAATCTGTATATCATCACATCTTTATTCTTGCTTTTCTTACCCTCTTTCCCTCCTGCAGGGCACTTTGTAGTTCAGCAGTCTTTCTCTCAAGCTCCTTCTTTTCTCTCATCCACTCTTCCCTCTGGGAATCTTTAGACTGAAGACAAAGGTGTAAGGAGACTAAAATGCTGTACGTTAACTACTTGCATTATCTCTTTATGAACAAGTTCAGGAACAAACCTTCCTGAACTTGGAATTAGATATTTTCCTCAGGGACAAACCTTTATATTCTGAATCTTCTGAGCGATGAGCTTGACCCTGTGCCTGATGGCAACATCACTCTCATTGGTTCTGAGGAAAGAGGAAAAGGCAAAAGGTAACAGCTTAACATAAATGTCATCTGTGAGTATTTCATTTCGGCATTCATAAAAAAAAGTGCTATTCCAGTAACAGGAAGTTGATGATGACATGGAGCTCCATACCCTTGCCTTAGGATGTTGTATATGGTCTGCATCACCTGCTCCTCCTCACCGCTCATCTCTGCACTCGGTGCCTGGTCCAGCAAAAGGTCAGGGGTCACCTTAAGATATAGATCAGAAAACTACTCTTGCAATTTTGCACTGAATATAGGATTTAATGGCCAAGCCGAAAAACACAGAATTCTTACCTGTGTCTCAGTGAGTCCGGCCTGCGGTGTCACCACAGCAGCTTCTCTCCCTGGTAAAGGCCACTGATTCACAGAGTGTCCACTGGTGCCAGCATGCTGGCTGCGCCCCAAGCTGCTGTGAGTGGAGGACGGTGGTGAGGTGTAGGGGTGGGGGCTGTGAAGAGGTGATGTAGCTCTGGGATCTTGTTGTGGAGGAAGGAGGCCTCTCTGCTGGTCCCCTCTGTTTACACCATCAAACCTGTTTACTGCTCTGTTTACAGCAGTTTGTCTCAGATTAGACTGAAAATCATTTGTTTGTTGAGGAGGGTCGGTGTAGGTCTGACTGCCCCTCACTGACCCCGATGACCCATTGAGCCCTGTCTGATAAGAACCACCCCATTTATTCCTTTCCATGGGCCCACCTCTACCACTGACATGCTGAGGTCGCTCTCTCTCTCCTCTTACACCTAAACCTCCATCCAAGTTCCCATAACTACCAGACTTCCCATCCCCTGGTGGTCTCGACAGCTGGAAATCTTCATTGCCTGCCCCTTCCTCTCCATCCCTGTCCAACAGTGACCCATGGGACTGGGCTCGGCGTAGCGCCCCTTCTTGCCCTCCTGCGCTTCCTCCTCCTACATATGCCCCTGGCTCGTCTTTCTCTCTCCGCCGTGGAAGGCTAGTGTAGCCAGATAAGGGCTGGGTTTTGAGCTGGACCCCATATGAGTCTCCTTTCTCTCCATCCTTCAGGACCACATAGGGCTGGCCAGCGATACCCTGCACCCTGACTGCAACACCGTATTTGGAGGGGGCCTGAGTCTTGGTCTTGGGCTGGGGCCCAGGCTGCAGGTCATCTATGAAGCGGATCTGGACGCCGTAGTCCACTGGGGTCCTCCTGTCTGAGGATGGTGTGCTCATTCTGGTGACAGAGAAGAGATCAGGATGAAGAGTAGAGAAAGGAAGCAAGGACGGGGAAAGAGTGCTGCATCAGAGCTACCTGGCTGCATATTGGCTTTAATCTTGTAGCAATATCCAAAATAGAAAATTACAAAAACTGAAAAAGTCTGAATTAGTTCTAAACCGATAAATCAGCAAAGTCAAAGACCTGCTGATGTTAGCTTAAAGTGCAAATACATTGGTGCTTGTCTACGTGTCAATAACAAGACATTTCTGTATAGAAAATCTGTTTGATGGAATTTAGAAAGAGTTAAATATAGTTAGTTATTAGTTATTGCTCCCTTTAAAATTCCTGCTTTACGTGTATCTTGGTCATAATCCTTCAATCTAAAACAAAGAGATCTGTATTGAGACTGTTTGTTCATGCTTTGTATTAATGTTTTAAAAATTACTGTTGATATTTATTATTTGGGAACTTCTTTAATTCACAAATTAATATCAATATGGATATCAAACTTTGATATTAGGTACAGGCTTAAACAAAAATAACATAGTAAGGGATGCAGAGAGAGAGAAAAAAAGACTAGTACAACAATAATCAGGTTAACTTAGAAACTCCTCTATCAAATCATCCCACAAATTAGAAAACCAAATAATAGAATGGCTCAGCACTCATTAGCAAGAATGTGGAAATGACAGACGCTTGTTAGACCAAAACAGAGATGCAGCTTTGCTTGGAACGAACACAGCGACACTGATTCATACGCAGTGACACTTGGTTTCTGTCTCTCGGCTGCTTTTGTGGACTTTGTCCTCGGTGCACTCTATTAGTCATTAACCTGAGAGCACACACCCACAGATCACTCTCCACTTGTAAGGACCAACTCAGTCTTTCCCAACTTTTGGAAACTTCCCAAGCCGATACTAGACCCAACCCCCGCCAAAACTTTGACAGCTTGAATACAAATACAAACTGTATGTGCTATGGCAACTGTTCTTTTCATTCTCTCACTCTGTAATTTCTCAACTTTTGTTTTTTTCTTGACTCCCTAACCCTCCCTCTTTTTGATGGCAGTTGACTAGTAAATCTCAAACTCCTCCACAGCTCCCATACGTCACTGCAAACCGGTTTTGACACTGACAGCTCTTTAAAGTACTTAACATTCCTGATATCACATCGACTGACTGATCAAGCCTCGTGTTATGATCCCATCCCCAGTGACGTTACAACTCTATGGTTCATTTAACCCATTTCAAACCTATTACAACACTCCCTCCTGACCTCTGGGCCCTTCTCCTTTCACTTCCTCCCCACAGCTACCCAAGGTGAGAATGGGAGAGTGGGTGGGGAGCCAGAAAGGGAGGGTAATGTGAGAGAGAAAAAGAAACAGCCCGCTTTTCTTCTCTTATCAGTGCCTTGTGTGATAACATCCAAAGTCAAGCCGTTCCTGTGAACAACCATCCCCCACGTACACAGAAAATAACCCTCAAATAGTATCCATTATTGAACAGCTACACACACACTTTTTATATTCCCATACAGAATTAGGAAGCTGTATACCACAAAGCAGCCAAGTCATTCTAAGGAATAGCAAACTACTGAGCCACACCTTACAGTAAAGAACACTAAAACAACTTCAGGGTAAGAACAGGTGAAGGTAAATCTCTGGGCTGCCCGTGAACAAAGCAACGTCATATGTAATGGCATGATGACCTTTAAATATGATCTGTATGCTTGTGGTGCATAAGCATCGACCAGAGACAGGCCTGCTCATCGGACAATGTGCGCAGTGAGGTCGATTCTCTTTTTTTCTCCACCGTTTTGGAACCACAGAGGAAACCCCACGTCATAGCACATTTGTGAAGTCGGGCATGAAGTCTGCAGACCAGTGCCTCGATTCCAAGGTCAAGCAAACGTGTCATGCACTGACAATCCCGGGACGGACGCCATCACGAGGAATGCAGAAAACAACATCCATTGATTTAATGGGAAATGTTCATCTGATTAGTGCAGAGAGTCTGAGCAATCTTGGGCCTTATTAACTTACGGTTAAGAAAGACTGAATGCTGAATAAAACTTTCTTTTCATAGCTGTTCATCTTCATCAGATTATTTTTTTGTGTCATAGACGAAGAACACATTGCCAACTCCGGGAGGGATGTGGTGAGGGGGCAGACGCATCCTATTGTCCAGCTGATGTGGGGCGGAAAACGAGGGCAGCCATTCTGAGAATGCCAAAACTATCCCTGCCCTTGTTCATTCACTCTCTCACATTGTCCTTGATTACAACAAGTTTGCTTCAACAATGACATGTTCATCTACATCACCCTCCCCTTTTCCCCCCCAAACTAATTTCTTCCCAAAGCCCTTAAAAATACAGAAGGTATTTATATTATCATCTGTTATCTTCCATTTTATCAGAACACTTCCTTAACTGTTAATTAACTCTTTTAAAAACATGATAGTTTCTTTATTTCATAGAAAAAAATATTAGAAGCTGGAACATTTGTGTCAAATTAATCAATTTGTCAGATAATGAATCAGCAATACATTGAAACTGCTAACGGCTTTGAATAAATGGCTTTTATGTCACCTTAATTTTTGCTATGTTCTCATAAACCAATAAATCAAGTGAGTAATGCAAATATTAAGCAATAATCTTTTTTTTAATGTGGGTTAGTCCTAGTGGTCTTTTAGAGAATCAAGTTACTTATTCCCACACTAACAATAGAAATGCTTTCACAGGCTTGTTTTCCAAGCTTACAGGGCTGTTTTCGGATGCTTCTACCACTTGTGTTACGTTGACTGACCGTCTGCCTCTGGCCTTAAATTAAATTCTTGCACAGTAAATTGAATTGGAGCTACTTTCCTGTTCGGATTCCGAGACGGAATGGTAAATATAATTAGGAGATTAGCGGCTGTGGAGAGAAATGACACGACAGCAAAGTGTGCAGAGTCATGAAAATGCCTCTGCTGACTTATGGAGTCAGCGTATGTGTTTAATACAGTATAATGTCCAGATTTATCCATAACCTTTTGTCTTTTAGTCTGTTAAATGTAAGAAAATAGTGAAAATAGTTTCCTTCAGCTCCCTGATATCTTGCATCTTTTTTTTGTTTTTATGTTAAACTCTTGTTTACAAGGTCAACGGTAAACTTTCATGATCATGTCAAATTAATTGCAAATCAATCTTTTGTTTAAAATAGCATGTTAATTAATCATATTTTTGAGCTAGCATCTTAAATTTGAGCATTTTAAAGTCTTTCCACTTCATATCCAAAAGACTTAGAGTCTAAGACCACTTGCTCATTCACTTGACTGGGAAAGTGGTTCATTTTAATGAATGGGAAAGTAGTCCTAGACCTTTTGAACCCCCTCTACATGAATTAAATATATTTGGGCTTTGGATTAGTCAGACAAATATAAAGTAGCTGAGGGTGTTACTGAAATTATAACAGGCATTTTCCCTGTTGTCAGGCATTTTATAGAGAAAACAATTAATCCGGGAAACAATGGAGGATTAAAGTCGTCATGGGTTGTCGTTCTAGATGAAAAACTGATCAATTTAGTATTTCAGTTTTAGTTTAGTTTCCTATGGAGCCAACATGGCCATTCACAGCCTGCCTTCTTTCCTCCGGGTCAATCATTGAGTTTTAGAGGCTCAATTAAAAAAAGGTGAACGTGTACGCAACAGAAACAGTAGCTCTCTTCCTCTCTGTCGTTTAAGGACAGGCGGCCCCTCAGTCCTCAGGGAACACTCTCCCTCTCCATTACATTCTTGACATAAACCCAGGCCCTCATCCTCTCTAATGCAGTCAATCTCCCTTTTCCAAACTCGCCACTGCTCCTCTTTCACGGGCAAACAAACAGCCATTAATTCATCCTTTCAAATCCAGAGAAGTTCATTGGCATAACAAAGAGGGACTTCGGTGTTACCAAATAGTAAACAAATGACAGCATATTAGAAGCACATACGTACACCCCTCCCCTCGCATTCCAGACACTTGTCCCTCTCTGTGGTTCTCACTTACATGGGCTGTGTATGTGTGTGAGTGAAAAGAGAAAGAGAGAGAGAGATAAAGACTGAATTGTGGGATTCTATCTGCTTACTTGTATCTGCATGACTTTTACCAGCTTGTATTATTAAGAACTGCATCTACCACACTAAACATTCTGGAAACACGAAACCATTGCCAGCAGTTTTCAGGTTCGATGCTATAATTATTGAGAATTCACAACACAATCCATGAACCTTTAATTACCAACTTCATAACTATAACCTGCACTTACTTCTCTCTTACCCGTCATCTGACTCGAACTTAATCTTGAAGAGCATCTTCGTATTTACATAGCAGCTCTCTCCAAATGCCCTTCTAGTGTGTACACATCAGTTTTATTTACATTTTTATTTCCATATTATTATTGTGCTGTAAATCGTTTACGCCTTCAGCTACAGATTCATGGGCTAATATACAGAGCGATGTCCAGCTTCAAAATCAGAAACGTAGAGTTTAAAGTTAAAAGATAAAAATCCATATTGAGTCCAGGTTGTGCAAGAGTTTGATATGATCAAGTTTAAATGATATTCATATACGTTTGTCTTTTACTTTTACTAAAACTGTGTTGCGGCTACTCTTGGCCAAATCTCTCTCAAGTGGACTAACCTTGTTAAATGAAGGCTACTAATTCCAATGGCATGCAATGTGCAATCCAATAAAATGTATATATATATATGCTCATACTTAATATATGATATATATTCTATGGATATTGTTATATTCCCTTGCTTTTATATTACATGTTTACTTATTTATTATTTTTAACTGTTGTTTAGTTGTGTCCTCTTTACTGCTACATCACAGCAAATGTCCATGTGGTGGGACTAGTAAAGTATTATCTTATCTTATCTTAACTTGAATTATCTCATCTTGATAAAAAGCAGGATAAATCACAGTGTCTGAGGTGTTGGAATGGTTTTCCAGTTCAGTTTTCCCAGTGACCTATTCCCCTGGTAGCTCAGGGCACAGACACTGCTAATGCTCCGAAATCACACACCAGCTTTAAAACGAATTCAGCATCTTCGTGTGTCTTTCGTGGACTTGTAACTTCAACACAAACACGTAGAGTGTGTTTCACCTCAAATCACATCACATCACAAGTGTCCGGAGCTGAAGTTAGCTGGGAGCACTGGTCCCTGTCTGTGTCTGTGACTCCGGACCCATCAAACCAGCTAACGAGCTACTCTGGCGAACAGAGAAACGAGAGGAGAAATTCACACTGACTCGAAATGAAGGGAAAACAACAACAAGGCGGTTTTATGAGAATGAAAAAAGCCACAAAACATCCGAGAAGTGTTTGAGACGCGAGGAACGGAGCTTCTGACAGGTCGGGTTCGAACTATCTGCTGTTCGTCTTTAAAAAACAAGCGTAAAGTTACCTTCTTCTCCAAAGTGACTGCGACGCTTCGCACGGACACGTCTCCTCCTCGGTCTCGACGACGGTTCAGATATTTTCCCTCATTCGTTAAAGTTCCTGGGAGAGAAAAGCGAGCCGACACAGAGACAAGTTCATGAATCCGCGACTGCAACCTGTTACCTTTTGTCAGGGATGAGAGCGTCCCGCCCAGTCTCCCAGCACGCCGCTCGGGGATTGGACCAACGCACAAGCGGGGGCGGGACTTTAGATGTCGGCTACGCTTGCTATTGGTGGAATCTGCGTGTCAATCACTCGCTGTGCAGGACCACTTTAAGTACATTTGGTTGAAGAAGTCCGGCCCTTATTTTTCTCTCCAGGTGAATTGACGACACAAACTTTCATGTCTGAACAGTTCCAGCTCCAGTGACAAGCCAAGGTGAAAACTCGCTGGTCCCCCTTGTGCTGGTTTCTACATCTGAACAGTAGGGGGCGTAATTATATGCAGTCTTCAGCATCTGGGCCTTTGGCTGCAGGTGCAAAACCAATAACATGGGACTGCAGCAGCTGAAGTGGTATGTATTGTATGATAAACCAATAATAAATAATTTAGAAATTACAGCCCAATATAGAACACAAACACACTCTACAAGTACACATTAATATTAAACTCACATACAGACTTTTGTTACCTCCAATAACATGAAACTATAGCAGCTGAAAGACTTGTAGATCCATGTCATTATAAAAAAGGAATCAAAATTCAATGAATTGTATAACACAGCACAACAATATAGATTACAATCATCATACTTTACAAGTACACAGATATCAAAACCACACTTCTTGTTTTACCTTCAATAACATGGAACTAGAAGCTGAAAGAGTACATATTGTGCTGCTCTAGTGTCGCTAGATATAAATTTAAGCATTTGATTTAGTTAGTTAAGCTTTATTTCACATCCATTGATCCATATCTGATAATGATTAGAAATTACAGCACAAAAATACAGAATAAAATCCTCACACTTTACAAGTACACAGATATTAAACTATGTACAGACTTTTGTTACTTCCAATAACATGGAGCTAGCAGCTGAAAGACTACATATTGTGCTACTAGTGTTGCTAATATTTTATTATAAAAATAAATAAATTACAAAATACAGCACAAAAACATAGAATACAATCATCACACTACAAACACACAGGGATTAAAAACACAGAGTTTTGTTTCAGTGTTTCCCTTATGATCAGGCTTTTTGAGTCAGTTAATGAAAACATAACGTTATTCACAAAAGTCCTTGTTTGGTCTGCAGGTCTGTTCAAGGTAAGTTGGTGAAGGTTGAGTTGTTATTCTCACATGGGTTTATTATATAATCTCTTTTTAAATTACGATTTTGAGACATATTAAGTGTTCCATTGTTATAGCTTCCCATCCTGACATTAGAAATCACAACATTAAGTGCGTAAACAAATTGGTAAAACATTACAAATGTCTCCAAGTTGTTACCTATGGCTGACAAGGATTGCATGAGAAACAAGTTTTCAAATTGTGCAATAACTTGGCATCACATTCCGAATCCAACCTGTTGCTTCCTGCCAGGTATCTGTTGGCACCTCCAAAGACACTGATACAGATTTGGGATTTTCTCTAGATTCAAAGGTTCTAAATCTTTCAATTTAAATACAGTATATCTCCCACCCCGCCCCGTTCAGACAGTCCCTCCCCAAACCCCAGCAACATCCCACCGTCTGCGCGCACGGACTTTCCTCTCCATCTCCTCCCTCTCCTCAAACTGGACGCACCATCTCACTCTCCGGGAATGGGATCTTTACTGGGTTCAAAGAAAAACTTCCAGTTCTTTCGAGTTTACGCTCTGGAGAAGTTACTTTTCAAACTGCAGGGATAGTTGTTACTGCAGGGTGTCCGCAGCAAAGAAGAGCCGCCGGCCAATGATCTCCAAGACGCACCAGGCGTTCTCTGACTGTCAGGGAGAGTTTCAGATGCTGGGAATCAGTGCAGCACCACAAAGGGGTCTCGAGTCCGTTTGATTACGCAGAAATCGTCGCAGTTTCATTCCTAAGTTAATGCGAGGCGTGCGTAAAATACTTGTGCGTAAAGTTGGAGCTGTTGCGCACGTTCCAGTGTTAGTTAAAGTGGCGCAGCGCGTATAAAAGACAGATACTTTGCTTAATATCACATCTGTGCGACGTGTTAACAACTTTGCAGTCATGGCAAAATGGTTCAGAGATTTCCCCATCAATCTGAAGAACGGAAGCGAAAGGGTCCGCTCGGCTTCTGAATCAGGTTCTCAACCTCGGACCAAACCTTCGTTTTCTCGAGACAGTTTGAAAGTTAATCAAAGAAAGGATGGAGGAGTTGGGGGGTTGTTAGCGGGGAGAAACAGGAAGAATTCGGCTACGGAATTGGGTCGTAACAACGCTGGGTCTGGTGGGACCGTCTGGGAGACTCTCACTTATGGGAAAGGTCGCAAGAACTCCAAGATCGAGGCCACGGGGACACCAGACGAGAACCGCCAGGTCAGGACCTCGAGTCTGGCGCAAGCGTACATCAGCAGGATGATTAAAGTGGACAAACAAGACAAGACCCCCAAACTCAACGGGATCAGTGAGAAGAAGCAGCCGGACAACGAGAAGAGGTCTGACATCAAGACAACGGTGAGTAACTCAAAGAGATGGAACCATAGTTAATGTAAACTCACGTTTTGATCTTCATATTTCATTTGCTAGAATCAAACCATGAAAGTCAGAGGTGGTTTTAACAGCATGCAGGTTAAGAGTCAATTAACGGCTGTATAATGTAAAATACAGATTTCACACTGGGGCTTTATGTCAGTGCCTCTCTTTGTGTCTTCCCTCCCCACCTCAGTTCATAAACCTGTATCCAGTTTCCATCACTCTCAAAAGAACACAATGCAGATTTACTACATTGTGCGACATCAAACAGGCAAACACAATGCACTGACCTCTTTGCACAAGCATTTCCGCATGTCCCTCCATTGCCTGTCACTCAGTCATGGACACCACACACGCACATGCACGCACACACAACACACACACTGTAGCGTATCAGATCCCTCTCCCCCTGTCGACTCTGTTGTCTCCAGGTGAATGTAACATCTGAATAGGCCTCTGCATTGGGTTTATTTTCCTTTCTCACACACAGCTGATTATCCTGGAGGACTACGCCGATCCTTTCGATGCAGAGAAAACCCGGGAGCAGAGGGAGGCTGAGAGAGCCGGAGAGAATGATGGGTACATGGAGCCCTATGACGCCCAGGTCATCATTACAGGTGAGGTCAGGGTCATCACAGCAGTTACATTTAGAGAAAGATGTTGAAGACAAAATATCCTTGAAGCAAAATCAAAACTGCATATTCTGACGATGGTGCCGTTAAAGTAAATGTTTGACTTTACAAATGCACACGAGTGCAAAACTGGATTATATTCAGGGACACTCTTCACACATCTCTGCACTCACACTATCTCACACTCGTGCTAACTGAGTTTTAAAGGGACACAGAGACAGGTTAGACCCTCAGTCTCTGCACTAACTTCCCTCCTGGCTGGCGGCTGCTATAGGAACAGTATTGTGCAGGGACAATGGGTGCAGCTTCCTCTTCCAACTTCCTGTCTCCTGCCTCTGTTTCCTTTGCCCCATTCTCTTGATAGGAACTTGGCCCCAGTGCCCCCCCTCCCCTCCTCTCTCCACTCACACACACAATCATAGACACACATATTCACACAATACTGTAGTGTCCCGTAAATCAAAAGACCCCCCCCTCAACCTTCCCCATAACCTACTAACCCCCCTCCACCTCGACTCCCCTCACCCTCTGCCCTTCGCTCAATCACTTCCCAGCAGTCAGGAAGTGGCCTGGTCAGCCAGCCAATCAGCAGCTGTGTTGACCTTTTCTTCCTGTAGGTCCATTGTTTGGTCACACAATAGTGCAGACACGCAGGCTACCTGTCCGACAGCAGGGAAACACAAGTGAAATTCCTAAAAACTTCTCATAACAAGCACAACCTAGAGGGCACCATGCATCAAATGTATTTCAAGAAAACATGGAAAACTCAAATAAAACCTGTGACCTGTTGGACAACTCTACCAGTACATAATGTCAATAAAAAAGGCAAAATTTAAAATGTCCTTTTTTAATTTTGTTTGAACACCCGTTTAGACATTTCCCCTTTTCTCTTTCTAACTGTGACAATCAGGACACATCCTTTATCATTCATCCCCTCAGATGCATTCATTTAAATGGGATATTATGCAAATTAATACTGAGATGCTTGCAATAGGTACATGTCTGGTCACAGACAAATTTAGGCAATTAATATGTTTGATGTTAGACTAGGATCTATATTTTACAGGTTAAATAAAGAGAATGCATATCAGGGTTACCAAAGGCCTCATCGAGGTAGAGTTCAGTAATGTAATATAAGATCAGACAGTTATTCAATTTGTCTGAGGATAAGTTTATTATCTGATAAGTTAATCAGAAGAGGAGACTGACTCAGCTACCAGAAAAAAGTGACACAGTGTTGACACCTGTGCTTTTCTAGTCTTGATGTCCACTCCAAGTGCTTTACAGTTTTGCCATTGACACATTCACTCTGACACTAACTCACTAAAACACAGCTGTCAGGAGCAATTTGGGATTCAATGTCTTGCCCAAGAAAAAATGTGGATGGAAGTGTGCCAAGGAATGAAGGGGCCAGGGATAGAGCCACTGACATTCACAGGGGAAATTACATTTCCTTCAATTTAGAGGCCATTTGTTCATATAAAAATATAAAAACCAGGAAATCCCCTTTTGGATCAAGACACAAAGAAAAAGTTAACAAGAGAATGTGACATAGCTTTGAGTCCTTTGGACAAAGTTTTTTCTATCTTTATATGAGGTAAAATGCTACATTTGAAAGCTGTTAACCAACTAATCCTGTGACCTTCTGCTGTGTAGAGGTCCGCAGACGTGGCTCCAAAGACCTCTTGAAAGTCTGTGTCCTGCTGGACCGCGGCAACAGAGAGAGGAAGGGAGAAGAGGGGAAGCCCTCGCCTCCAAACATCTACGACACGCCATATGAGGGCGGACTGGAGGGCGAGAGCGAGGGGGTGTGGATCCCTGTCACACGGCCGGAGTCTGACGTCCGTCCCGCCGGAGAGTACGAACTGCCCTGGGAGTGGAGAAAGGAGGACATTGTCAGAGCGCTGTCAGGTAGAGAGAGAGAGAGAGGGATGATGGGAGGGGCGGGGATGGGGAGGAAGGATGCCACAAGCTTTATTTTCACTGTGATGCCACAACAACTTTGCGTTTGCTTCAGAGAGGAAACACAACAATCCAGCTGAATCAATTTCCAGAGACATGTTTACTTTGGTTGCTCTGGTATGCTTTGATAGAATTCTGTTATGGAAGCTTGATATTGTCTCTTTTGCTTCCTTCAGCTCAATTCGAGGCCGTGGATTGTTCTCCCACTAAAGAGAACAGTTCGGCCTCCAGCCGCCAGCAGCAGCAGCAGCAGCAGCAGCAGATGCAGATGCAGCAACAGCACACCCTGAGACAGAAGAACTGGAACCATAAAACCCTCATCTGCTCTTCTCCGTCCTCCTCCTCTTCTCCCACCTTCCCCTCCTCCCCTATCCTCAAACTTTCCCCTTTCACACCCCCGTCTCCCTCCTTCCCCACCCTCAAACTCTCACCTTCATCCAGCCCCATTAAACCTTCACCTCCATCCCCTACCTCCCTCTGTGCCCCACTGGAGGGGGATGAAGCTAAAGTGGACCCCGGCCTGCCCCTGGAGAAGCAGAGGTAAGAGAAGAGAAAACATTGTAGCTTACAAACTTGAAAAGACTGGCACACAGAAACCTACTTTATCTAGTTCATCAGGCAAATGTGAAAAATTATGTTTAACTTCACAAATAGTGATATAGAGAAGGTATTTCTGACAACACAATAAAGAGTAAAATCCACCTAAAAAATGTAAGGAATTATTCAAGTTAGCTTAACTACTTTTATTGTTAGAAAGAAAATCATCTTTGAGAAAAAAAATATAACATGTATTTAGACTTTTTATTGGATCCATGTCCCATCCACTAAAATTAAAGAGGTAGGATGTATAACCCACACTTCAGCCAGCCACCAGGCGGTGATCGAGACGCTTTGGCTTCACGTTTGGAGAGCCATCAAATCGTCCATCTTTATTTACAGTCAACGATTTAAAGAAGTAAGAGCTGACATATTATATAGTAGTAAACAGGTCCTGGCTATAGATCCAGGCTGATTTTGGCTAAATTCCCACAGTCCAAATATACTTAGGTTTGACAAACTGGAAACTTGAACACATCCACTTGTCAGACTTTAAAGGTCTGTTTGTATTTTAGTATGTTGATTGATCATTGCCCTTTTATATGCTGGCATGAGCTTTAGCGCCCTGCACAACTTGCAACAGGATTAGTGGAGCGTCGCCTGCATATTATTAATGCTGATTAAACTATTATAACAAATACAAGCAGAGCAGCACATTTAAAGAATAAGCATTTTTCTAATAAAAGGGATAGTTCATCTAAAAATTGCCTCGGTATCTACTCACCACTCTGCCGATGGAGGTGTGGGTGAAGAGGGAAAAACAGCGCCCTCCTCAGTTTTGGCTACAAATCAATTCCTCTGTGTAAAGTTGTAAAAGCAATCAGCAGATTTTCCTGATGGTCCTCTTGGCCAACATCTCATTTGTATTTCACACTTGGCACTATAGACATTTTTAAGTGAAATTGAGTACTTATTAATGCAATCATGAGCCAGCAGCAGCCCATGAGGTGCTGAATATAAATGCTGGAGGAAGGTGAAGCTTGATAGAATTGACCACAGAGTCTCATTTAAACCGTGAATCCCTTCTCCTCATGTTGTGGCCTTTCTTTTCCAATGGAACTCACTCAGAGCTCAGAGCATGCTCACATTGTTTCCTCTCATGTTGTGGCTGAATGTCAGTGTGTTTAGCCTCCCAGCTTCAAGGCCAGATGTTTATACAGGGCTCTCGCCTGTAGCCAGCTGACAGCTTGTCTCCCTCATAGGTCTCCCATATTTATCCTTATTTATCTCTTTGCCCTCTCAAGTTCCCCTTTGACCCTGTTAACCCGTTCAGTCCACAACATACAACCGTCTGCCTGATTTACGTCCAGGCCAAACCTTCTTTAGCCTTTTCCGATCCTCCCGTCACTCTCGCTTTCTTCTCTCACCATCATTGCCTATCATTAACTTGACATCTGACTTGTCTCCATATGTCAGCGAGCTATATGTCATTGATCTGCTGTCTCTCTGTGCCCCCCCCCCCCTCCCCCTCTCCAAGCTGGTACCATGGCAGTGTGAGTCGGCAGCAGGCTGAGGCTCAGCTGCAGCGCTCCAGGGAAGCCAGCTTCCTGGTCAGGGACAGCGAATCAGGAACCAGCAAGTACTCCATTGCTCTGAAGTGAGTGTGGGGATGTGTATGAATGTTTGTTTATGACATTTATTTATGGTTCTTCAGTTTGTCCATAGCTCTGTATTAGTGATATTTGTAAAATTATTCTCCATTTAATATCTGCAGGTGTAACCGATATGTTATTTAGGCCTGATTTGTGCTCTTTTTACTAGACACAGCATCGGGCATTACAACCTGTAAGGCATTAATGTTAATGCATGAGAATTTGTGCTATACTTCAGACAACAAACTAGTTCACTAGGATAATCAAGGGAATCCTGTGTTCCAGTGTGTGTGTGTGTGTGTGTGTGTGTGTGTGTGTGTACTTGTGTGTACTTGTGTGTACTTGTGTGTGCCTGAGTGCTCATTTGTTGGACACTGCTCATTTATTGGATCGTCCACATCATTAACCCCATTTACACATCCACTGTACTCAGCAAGTCTAATTTTGGGAGAGACTGATAAGAGAGCAGTTTCTTTTAAGTTACAACGTGCACATTATGCCCTTCAACGTCTTATAACTCTCAACTATAACTATTGATGAGTCCCTAACTTGCTTCACTGACAGTTTTCTTTGTGCCTTGTTCCACCAGGACCAGTCAGAGCTGTGTGCACATCATTGTAGCCCAGACCAAGAGCAGCAAGGGCCTGGGCTACACACTGAATCAGAGTAGCTGCATCTTCTCCAGCATCCCCGAGCTGGTCCACCACTATTGCACACACAGACTGCCTTTCACTGGAGCCGAGCACATGACCCTGCAGCAACCTGTGCCCAGGCCGCACTGACCATGCATAAAAGGACAAACACACACACTGGAACACACGCATACCATGCACAGACACAAGCACAAGAACGTATGACACATTAATGCACAACTTCACACATAATGCATGTGTACACATACATGCATACTCAAAGATGTGCTGCTTTGGATTAAGAAGTTTTATTTAAGGTCTCCCAAGTGCTACCTAGTGGTCAAAATTGGATACTACAATAAATACGTATCACATTATTATTGTTTCCAATCTGAAATAAACCCACACGCACACACACACACACACACACACACACACACACACACACACACACACACACACATACACACACACCACCCTGTACGTAAAGTTACAGAAAAAACATATATTTTTCCTTAGTCTGCAACATTTTGTTGTCCATTACTTAGACAGATCGACTCTCTACCCTGTAAACGCATTCATTTGAGTAATACCTGAAAGGATGCACATGAAACACGGCTCTTACTATAGCCAATATAATAGTATGAGTAAATGGAGACGAGGGCGTATAACTTCCTCTCCAGATGCCTCTACACCGAGGTGCTGACATCATCAATTAGCACCATTCCATCCTGTTAGGTCTTGGTCTGTGGGATCGATAGCCCTGATTGGAGTATATTCATTCATCCATCTGACACGTCAGTCAGTTTATTGATCTACCCTGAAAATCAGGCTGATTTTCCAACCGCTCTGTCTGTCAAGAGAAAGAGCTTTATCGATCAGATGATTAGAACGAGCGTAGAGGGAGGGGTGATGTAACATTACTGTATCCATCCGGCAAAATTGTTTTAGTGTGTGTCAGTGTGCAGATAAGTGCACCGACATTTGGCCCATTTACTGGCCTTCAGTGTAATCTGAATATGAAGAATTTGTTATTCAAAAGATGTCTTATTGTGAATGCACCCCCAAAAAAATGTACCTGTTGTATGCATAAATGTTGTATGTATGATTGTTGGGTCGACCGCACAGTGATGTGGGCCGTTTGTTGTTGTTGTAAAACATTTATTCAGTAAATAAAATAAAATTCATATTAACTGAAGACAAACAGTGTTATTAATAGACGTGCCTGCAGCAAAAAATCAAATCTGGGTCCAAGAAAAGCGGAAACTGAAACAGAGATGAGAAGCAAACTGGAGTGATTCTGTGTGCTTTTCTCTTGGAGCTGTAAAATCATTGACCTGAGTGTGAAATCAATTACAGTTACACACATCCACACATATGTACACTCACACTTTTGTCATCAACAAATCCCGACAAACCTGAGCACACAGAAGCGCACATACACAATGCATGCATAAATAGTGAACACACAAATGGCTCTTATTCACACAACCCAAACGTCGGTGTATTTAAATCCTCTGTCGACACACACACACGCGCATGAAGCTTCTCACAAAGTACTGAGGAGCTTTATCCATACAATGATGCATGGAAGCATGTGTTTGTGGTAAGATATGTCTCACCAGTAAACACAATTGTATGGGTTTGCAAGAGTATCTCTCAGAGAGAAACCGAGTGTGTGTGCGTGCATGCGTGAGTGTGTGTGCAAGCGTGAATGTGCCCATGTGTGCATCCATGTGTGTGTGTGTCTGCATGCAGTCCTGTTGTGTGTTTGACAGAGATAGAGAGAGTGTGAGACAGAGAGAGAGAGAGAGAAAGGAAGTCAGATTTTTTTTCTGTTCAGGGATTACCAGGTTGCCATGGTGATTAGTTAGAGTGAGGTAGGGCCGTCTCTACAGGGAATGACGAGAGGGAGGAGAGACAGACTGCAATATAATAAAAAGCTATGAATAACTGTGACTACTGCCATAGTAGCAATGTGCTCCCCCACAGAATAGCCTGCCTGGTTTGTGAATGGAGAGTGACAGCATGTGATGTCAAAGCAGAGCCAGGAAAATATAAAGTAAAACCCAAATATTTTCTCTCTCTGTCAGATTACAAATCATTTTTTATTGATGTATTTATTGATCATATGAAACCTCCATAAGGTCGACTCCAAAGAAACCTCAGCAAAAGCAGACACTTACTTACTTTTGCACGGGGGCCGTCCCAAATCTCGGCCGTGCTGCTTCCCAGAGTGTCACAAATGGCAATGTTACACAACAGCAGACAGTGCCTAACTATCACCCCTCCCGCCATCCGTGTGATCTGCTATGGTTGGTGTGGTCTATGTTCTCTTAATTAAATTATAAAGTAGGTCAAAACAAACAACAAGCCCGGGGTGTCGGGCCCATGCTTCTCAATTCTGTCTGTCACTTGTTTGTAAGATGATGTTAAGTTTTTTTAGGCAAAATTTTAAGTACCTCAAAAATGTCCAGATGTACCTTACTACATCCCGCAGATCTTAGTTGTATAGTATCAATCAATGTGAGATTCATTGGTCAGATTTGTGTGTTGTTAATCAAAGTGTTGCCCGGACTTGACAGAACCGCAGGAAGTACTCGCAGCCGCCGGAAGACAGAGAATGACAGCGAGAGAGGAAGGGACAGAGAAAAGGAGAGAGAGAGAGAGAGAGAGAGAGAGAGAGAGAGAGAGAGAGAGAGAGAGAGAGAGAGAGAGAGAGAGAGAGAGAGAGAGAGAGAGAGAGACGGAGTGTGATGGGGTGTTAGGGGAAGACAAGCACTCGTGGGGGTCCCAGATTTTAAATAATTCAGAGAGAGACTCACAGCACTCAGTGCAGAGGAGGAGCACTGTCAGGTCAGCTCATTCACTGCACCGGAGAGGAAGAAGGGAGAGGGGGGGGGAGAGAGGGGAGGACTGTATGCAGTAGGGGAGCGGGTAAAGATAGCATGAGAGAGGAAGACATCCCTGTGCAAGAGTTTGGGTCTGTGTGCATGCATATGTGCATCTGTGTGCATCGCTTGCACTTATGCACGGGGGCTTGTGCGTTTGTTGTGTGCAAGCTGCGGATGTGTGTGTGTGTGTGTGTGTGTGTGTGTGTGTGTGTGTGTGTGTGTGTGTGTGCGTGTCTGTGATTAAAATAGACAAAATGAAGGAGAAACAGGTCGTTTCCTCCTGGAGCTTTCGGGTTTCTCTTAGTCACCACGGCAACCGCCTCCTCCCTCCCTCCATCCTGCACTCTTGTTTACTTTGTTTACTCTTCCCCCATCCGCCTCCCACGCTCTTTTGACTCCCCTCCTCCCCCCCTCCCTCCTGCCTAATGAGTACTGTACCCCTTTTTATTTGCCTCATTTCCTCTGTCTCATCATCCAAATTAATGGTTTTATATCTCTTTCCCTCTGGCATCCAGTTCTCAGTATGACCTTCTCAGTATATTACAACATCAACAGGGAGCTGCAAGATCCTACATCTCCATCTTAATTTGTTTCTACCTGGCTAATCATCCTTCTTAAGTCCATCCAGCCTACCAAATCTACTAATATATCATTTCCCATCTCGCATGCCTTACTTTGTGACAGTGGATTAGAGGTCACACTAGTGGGAAAGAAAACAACCAAATGAACATTTTATGAAATACAAGTCACAGGAAGGGGGAGAAATTAAAATGGAAAGAAGAAGAAGAAAAGAAGGAGAGCAGCAAAAGAAGAGGCCATGGAGCTAGCCCCTGCAGCTTTTACAGGGTGAAGATTATTCTGCATAAGAATAATTTCTGCATAAGGCTCAGGCTGTCCCCGTCTGAGAGGTGGTGCAAGGCTATTTTGGTGAGGTGGGTCACATATACAGGGAAACCAGGGCAGGGAGATTCTCACTTCATGATAGTGCGTTAATCAGACCTTGATTGTGTTTGATGTGATGTATATTCTGGGTAGCCAAGAGGTCGCTGTGTTGCAGAAGTCAATGATGAAGGAAAGGAACGCGGACCCAGTACTTACAAGTATAACAATGTTTATTACACAAAGTCCTACAGGTCAAGATGAGCTCTAGATCTCGGAGAAATCACCCAGGCCAAATAGTGAAGTCTGACTAGCCGTGGTCTCGCACACATTATATAGAGAGGTTAGTTCCGCCCATGACTTTGGGTAACATAGGCCTTCTGCCTAAATAAGGAGGTGTTTTGTACATGAAGATGAAAATGCAATGGTCAAGGACCTTCCCTTTACCCCCATCCATTTGCTGGTAAGGGGTCATTCCCTAGGTCAAAGGTCCTTCCAAAGGGAGAGAGACGTACTTGAATAAACATCTGGAGGACTCTCTGGGAATGTCTGAGAGTCACGAAGATAAGCATCATATATATCAGCCTGTCATTGTATTTAAACACATGCTAAAATCATTAACATTTGTTCTCGAGTCTGGTCTCATGTACAGCTGACTTCTCCTGCAGTGATTGTAACTGCTAGTTGACTTGGCCATAGTATTTTATACTGACGAATTGTTTTATACCTTGTATTACTGTATATATATATATATATATATATATGCATATTTATTTCATTCTTATTTATTCAATGTATTAACTCTTCAATGTATCAACTTTTTATTGTACCCTCGGCACCATTGTAAATGAGGGTCTTGTCCCTCAATGTGTTTTCCGAGGCTTAAATAAATATTCAATCAATTAACTCTAGTGAATACACGACAGATGTAAATTACCCTAGGCCTAATTCGATTTTGTTGGTAAGGTAGCGAAAGAAAACCTTATCTCATCACCTCTGCAGTGGGTGGTTCCCTCATACAGCTGGTACAACCTGGATGTGAAACACTAACATCTCATATCATATCTAATATTCAAGATAAAGCTCATGTAGGAGATGAACAGATGCCACTGAGTCGGACCAGGTCACTAAAGAAGTCGCTCCGCAGCAACACACAAACACTCCGGAAGTGCCCACGAGTGCTGAATATAGAGATTAAGATACATTTATTTGTCCCAAACACATGCACAGACATGCAAAAGCACACTCATGCAAGGAGGGAAATTTAACCTCTGCTTTTAACCCATCTGGTGCAGGACACACAGAGCAGTGAGCAGCCATGTACGGCGCCCGGGGAGCAGATGTTGGGGGAGTAAGGTGCCTTGCTCAGGGGCACCAGACAGGGTAGGGGGAATCCTCTTGGATTTTTGGACAGATCAATCCAGGTTCGTCTTCTTGTTGTTTCTCCGTGGAGTCGAACCAGAGACGAACCAGAGACCTTTTCTGCCCATAGTCCAAGTTTCTGCCACTAGTCATCACATCTGCAGTGGGTGGTTCCCTCATACAACCTGGATGAGAAACACTAACATCTCATATCGGATCTAATTACTGTTGCCAACCGTCCCTTGAAAAACGGAATCGTCCCGTATTTGGAAACATAAGCACCTGTCCCGTATTGAGCTGAAAAGGGACGCGCTTTGTCCCTTATTACTGTGAGATTTAAAAAATGGTCAGTAAAATGCCAATGGAAAATGAATAACAGGGCGCTTTATATGAAAATTTACGGTACACTTGTTCCCAGGCAATGTCCTTCTCTGGGATCAATGAGCTGACAGCATATTCATATAACATGTTCTGTTTGCACTTTTGTTATTGTACTAAAAATATGCACTATTTCAGGATGGATGTTCTGCTTTCTATCTATTGTTTTATATTAATGTATACAGTTTTAAGTTAAGCAAGACAGGTTTCTGTTTAAGAAAGATTCTTATTTTATTGAGTTAAGTTTGTTTATTATTTAAGTGAATTGCTGGATAATAATTAGTTTTCCATGTGTTCATGTCACTCAAAAATATGCATCTTATTCAATTCAGGGTCAAAAAGTTAAAAAATCTTTTCACTCAGAAAAAGAGGAGCTAAAATGAGGTGTCCCCATTTTTTCAGGGAGTTGGCAACCTTAGATCTAATATTCAAGATAAAGCTCATGTAGGAGATGAACAGATGCCACTGAGTCGGACCAGGTCACTAATGAAGTCGCTCCGCAGCAACACACAAACACTCTGGAAGTGCCCACGAGTGCTGAATATTAGATGGTGACGTGGTTCCGGGGGAAGACGCCATGGCACATCTGAGCTGCGGATCCTCTCTGAGTTATGTGCCACATCCTCCCCTCCTTTCTCCCCCCCCTCCACCCTGCTCCTCGCCCGCCCCGCCCCCGCCCACCCCCCCTCTCCGGCGCGTCGCATCCCTGGCTGCTCGGTGTGTCTCCAGCAGCGGCTCCGCACGAACCAGCCCAGCAGCAGCAGCTCACCTGGCGGGCTTTTGGTTCTGTACAATTCCTTGCCCCCCCCACCACCCCCCCACACCTTGAGTTCGAGGCAAGAAGAAGAAGAAGTGTCCAGATGAAGTGTGGACGGACCAGCTCTGACGTCACCATGCCAGGTAGAGAGTGACGGGGAGGGAGGGAGGGGGGGTCGTGAGGAGGGAGAGGAACACTGCGGGTGTGTGTTTTTGGGGGGGCTCGGACGCACGGCTGGTGATGAAGATGATGATGATAATGAGGATGATGATGAGGATGATGATGGTGATGGACGTCCGGCCGCCGAGGCTGCTGCTGCCGCTGCTGGCTCTGCTCGCCATGGCGGGAGGTGAGTAACTTGTCCGTCTAATGGCTCCTTCGACGTGCCTGTCTGTGTGTGTCTGTGTGTGTGTGTCTGTGTGTGTGTGTGCGCGCATCGTTACCTTTGTGTATTGCACCCCCACTCCCAAAAAAAGCCCGGTGCCTTTAGAGCCTCCAGGGGAATCAGATGAGGGTTTGTTTAAAGTGGCAAGGGAGCGAGTGAGGAAACCGAAGGAGAGATGGTGCTGAGAGGCAGATGAGGAGGAAACGACTCTTTCACTGCTGTGTCACCATCTCTCTCCTCATAGTGGAGCAGGAGATCGTCCTCACTATAACACACACAATAGAAATAAAGGCAACATCTGACGTTTGAAACCCAAGATAATTCATTTATATAAAGGTTTCTTTATGTTATATATAGACACTATAGTATGAAGTATCACCGGGTGGCGTTATAGCACAGGTATGGACTCATCTCTTTGGGGGAGATCACATTTTGGACATTATAGTAAATAAACGTGCATTTTTCATGCAGGCCTGTTTTTCATGTTTTTAAACCCATAACAGCCAGTCAACCTACAAACAACAATATTAACCGATACCTCTATGAGAGCCATTATAGGCTCCTTCTAGCTACTAGCCTGCAACAAATTGAGAGAGAGTGAGATAGAAATGTTATCACCCCTCCTCCTCCTCCTCCCGTCTCTCTCATTAACACTGAGGTCTTGCGTTGAGTGGGCAGGTTAATGAGAGGTAGGTTGAGCTGAAACAATTTCTACTTCCTGTCATCACAGGACAGATGATGTGTCATCCGGCAGCGCAGGAAAAAGCCTCAGCTCGTGCAGATCAATGGTCTTTTTTCCCACTAAGCAGATTAGTCTTATTTACGGCCGTGTCGTCGCTTTGGGAGCAGATGTGTTGGGTGTGAAGCCATTTGGTTGTTCGGACGTATTTTGGGTCTGTGAGCTGTCTCTAATATGGAGTTGATTTGTGGTCTGCAATGATTTGCCCTGGGCAGAACAGTGAGGGGTGCTGCCTTAATATTTTTAGTGAATCCATACAGTAGTGACAGGGTAGAGGCCGGCTCACTGCCTCCGAGCAAAAGACTGTTTGTCACTTTCTGCGTAGCAGCACTCGTAACCATACACACACACGCACACTCACACACCTCCATCCACACACAAATGCCTGGCCATCTGCCTTGCATTGACTAACTGTTCATCACCGCCCATAGTGCTTCTGCTGTCACACACACACACACACACACATGGAAAGAGAGCTTTACACCACACAGTTCATCATCGCAATACATCCAGGAACAATCACAAGGACATGAAGGAAAAGAGAAAACACTTTGACCCACATTAACCGGCCAATTATCGTTTCAAACATCACGTCCACAAACACACACACACACACCCACAAAGCGATATTTTAATACTGAGTGTTTGTATAATTATTATGTATTAACAATACAATTAATTATCAATACACTTTTCAAAAACACACATATATATGTGCACATACATGCACATACAGATTTAAGCAGAAGTAACAGTAAATATGTTTAATATTTTGATGATAAGTTAATCTAGGATTTAGTTACTAACACCCTTTATTATGACACATTCTCACTTCTTGGTTTGCAAAGTGTTGTACAGATATTATATATTACTAAATGAGTGTGAATACAAGAATGGAAAAAATACATCAAAAACATAAAGTGCACAATTATAGATATGTAGTTTACAATGTCTGTTTATATTACAGTACAAATTAAACCAATTGAAATAGCATCAGCAATAATAAAACACACTTAAATTGAATACAACAGACTGAGCAAACTAATAGAATATCAATTAGGGGCCTAATGGTGCATAATATTTGCACCCAGACTGTTAGGTTCTGTTGGTTGCTCTCTCCTGAGCTGGAGACACAGAGGTGTACTGAGCACTGAGAGAGAAAAATGCTGCCAACATGAAATATCACTTGAAGGAGCTTCATCAGCAGCCGAGCACTAATGAGTCACCTTCCCTTAAGGGAGACAATCTGATTAGCTGCAGCCTCAGAGACTGTAAACCCAATCCACACACAAACACACGCAAACACATGTTTGAAGAAATACTCACAATTAGCACGTGGTCGCACACACACACACACACACACACACACACACACACACACACACCTGGAGCATAAGCTCGTAATAGCACGATTCAGAGATTTAACTAGAAGCGAGCAAGTTAAGCACATAATTGTAAAACGTGCCCAACAAAAAGACGCACTGACACAGACAAAGATGTGATCTTATGTGTTTGTTCATTCATGACGGCCCCAAGACTTGTACGAATTATATCACACTCACATATAAGCAAATTAGTGCAGATAAAGTGTGTTATTGCATCACACACGCACACAATCACACAAATATCCAGTGTGACGATCGAATAAGACGGAGAAAAGTGATAACACCTTCCGACTAGTCCACATCAGCACTTTGTTACACAAGACTTCAACATGCACAGACACACAAGTGTCCTCACACGGAGTCTTGTGTCTACTGGCTGTGCAAGGGCGCTTCAAGGACGTTTCCCCACCTGTCTGGCACGCTGCGTCGGGGGTGCAGCCTTCCTGCTGTGTGAGGAGAATGTCTCCTCTTGTCATTTCCCCAGCAGCCCATGCATAATAAACAGGTCTGTGGTGCTGAGTTGACCTGATGCAGGGGTTACTGGATACGGAGTGTGCGACAGTCCCATCAACCAAGGACGTAACGTGTACTTGGTGTAGTTTTACTGCACTTTTTTATTTATTGCCTACGTCCTAAAACCTTTTTCACATATGCACGACAGTCTGTGTTCACTACAATGTGTGTCCTCTGCTGTATGAAGTGATGATGAAGTACTTGAGTATCAACTCATAATTTCCTTGGCAGGGCTACAGTCTAGAAAGTTCTGCTCTGACAGTTTGGCCGTCATCACTTTAGTGCTGCATAGGGTTGCAAAATTCCGGGAATATTCAAAGTTGGAAACTTTCCATTGGAATTAACAGGAATAAACGGGAATATACGGGAATTAACGGGAATAAACTGGAAATGTTGTGGGTAATTTATACTAACTGTATTTACCTTGTCATATACAGACATAAATATAAACATTTTGTTTTGTCATAGGCTGATTTGAGCCCTGAGGAAACTGTGGGCACTTGACTTTACACTTCTGCATCGTTGTGTCATTCTTAACATAGGTCTTTGCACAGTATTTGCAAATGTACACAGCCTTTCCTTCTACATTGGATGGGCTGAAATGTCTCCACACATGAGATAGTGCACGTGGCATTGTTCTGTAGAATAAGATGAGAAAAAAGTTTGTAAAAAAACGCTAATGCAATGCCAGAGATATAAATAGTTAGCCAAACAATTGGAATCATCTGTAAACATATTTTACAATTGATGGATAAATGAATGGAAACAGGCTAGATGAACAGATGAACAATCCTCAATCAGCATGCTAATATATTTTCCCCAGTAATATCATTGAAACTTACCTGACTAGTCCTGCACACTACAGCAGGCCTCAATAGCCCTGCTGTAGAGTGAAGGATGCTGGGAGTTATCTGTGCATGTGATGGAAGAATGCACAGTGGAGGGTTGAAACTCAACGTGCAGTGTGTGCTGCATTCCATACATCTTTCAAATAGAGTTTTGAATGATGTTTTTATTGCTCAGCGTTTAATTTGCGTATTGTTATTTTTTTTCAAAATTTCCCAAATTCCCGAGCTAAACTTCCCATGGAAAGTTTCGGGAAAGTTTTGGGAAATTTATTGGAAACTTTCCGCCCCTTTGCAACCCTAGTGCTGCACCGCTCCAGCTCTCTGATCTCCGCACCATCTCAACCTGCACGTCTCAGCAGACCCCTCTGTTGTCTCTCTCTCTCTCTCTTGCCGTCACTGTCTGTCTTTATTCTCTCTCCGTCTCCATCTCTGTGGACCGACTCCCACTGCACAGCAGCAGCAACAGGATCAGATCAGCGCACCAGGGGGGGGGGCTCCATCTGTGATTAGAAATGCACAGCACACTCACAACAGAGGCCTGCATTGGTATCAGATCTGTGTGATGTGGAACGTGTGATGTCGTGTGTAAAGCTGTGTGCTCTCATGTGTGATCTGAGGAAGATTATTTGTGTGTGTGTGTGTGTTTGTGAGAAAGAGAGGGTGTGTGTGTTTGTGTGTGTGATTGTGCAGCAGCAGCACACAGCCGTCTGTGGCCCTTGAGATTAGAGGAAAGCGGAGGGGAGAGCACAGAGGTTTAATAGAAACTTAAGCAGCGGAGAAGAAGAGGCAGATAAGAGACATTTGCAAAGTTAAGAGTTTTAATTTTAACTTTGTCTGAGAATGATTTAAAAAATAAAAGCGATGGTGTGGTGCAGCACACTGCTTATGTTGCTCTGGTGAAGGTGTTTGTAACTGATAAGCTTATCTTCCTCTAATGAAATCAGATGATAAAACTGCTTTGTGACAATAGACATTATCCAACGTGTAAAGGTACACCAGCCTGGCAAAGTATAATAAAGATATAAAATAAATATATATGCTTATAATCTAGGGCTTGGCAATAAAAGATCATTACCGCAATATAATTTTCATCAATAGCCACAAAAGAAATGTCCATTATATATGAATATAATGATTCATGGGGAGAAGGTATTAAACATATAATTGATTGACATTGAGGTTAAAACCACAACCTCATGTCAGGAGCAAAAATCAATCTTTAATTATAAATTATATTTTATTTAAATTGTATGATCAGTATCGACTGAGAAATATTCTCAATATAATTAATGGCCATATCGCCGAGCCCCATGCAGCACAGTATGATGAATGTGTTTGTAGAGGAGTATTCACGACAACAATCATCCTCTGATGAAATCACGTATAGATGATAAAACTGCTTTATCACTTAGTAATGCCTGGTAAGTGCTTTAAAACTAGATTGAAATTCGCTTATCATCAGCAAGTAATATTTTTGCAGAAATATAAAAAAATACATGTTTTATAATGATTGTGCAGGACTTGTTGTTATCTCGATATGACAGAGAGACGAGCTCCTCACATTGCTTCCAGGCGCTAGGCAAGATAACATGGCCTCAGGATTTATGAATAGCCAAATAATAGCTGTTATGAAAGGCATAATGCAGTTCAAGTGATGTATTTTATTGCAATCCCTGAAATAGGCACCCCCATTATGAGCCCCGCCATCTTTCATCCAACAGATGCCGTGCATTGTGAGAGGAACAAATAAATCCTAGTGCAGTGTTTATTCCTCATATGATGGTTTCTGGGCACTTAAAGTCTCTGTTTCTGATAGTAGAGCTTTTTCTTAAGGAAGTTAAACCACTTTAACACGTTCACCTTGAATTTGCTCTGATCTGACTTTGAAAGATGTGACATTTAGTGCTTCAGTGAGGAAATATCAGCTTATACTTATTCAGAAAGAGTTTAATCTGAAGTGCATTTGTCTGTTAAAGTGCTAATTGTAGCATGGGGTTGGAGATGGGGTTAGAGTAAAGTGGTTCCATCGTCCGGTATCCTGATACAAGAATGTGGACTCAAAACATGGAAGCGTCGTTGTATCATTTGTCTCCTCAACATTATGAGTCATAACAACAGCACACGCTCAGCTGGCTGCGCTTTTCTCGACCTGGATGTATTTTGAATTTGGCGACAATAAAGCCTCCATCCTCAGTAAGTCCACAGTGGGAAGGCTTTGGTTTTGGAGTGCTGCGATATTGCGGCCGGATGGAGGATCAATATAAATATCTCAGTTCTATGGGCACTACAGAGCCAATTGGGTGTTGCCAGTAGATCAATGGATCTCTCCATTATTGATGTGAGAATATTTCATTCTGAAAGGTCCCTGCAGCAGCCAAAAAGCCTCTTTAGCGGAGCGCTGACAGGAGGAGCAGAGAGCGATCCTGCTCTCCCACCAACCTCTCCTCATTTGAGCGAGCCCTATATAGAGATCATCACATCATAGTCTTAGTAGGGTAATTCAATTTAGCTCTTATTTTCTGCACATTTGTCTCTACAGCGTGTGGACTCTGGGTCTCTAAGTTGCGCCTTGAGCTACATATTACAGATGCTGTAAAATGTAATAATCGATCATTCGCTATCATCCAAAAAGACGATGTAATTCACTCAAATCAGGACTTGGATGTAGATATTCTCTGAGGTCCATCAGAACACGGAGATTGATGGCTATTTGATGAGAGGAAACAAAGTTGTGAGGCTCACACATGGTAAACATGGCCACCATCTCATCCCGTCCTGTGCTGTGGTAGTGTGTTGACATGTGCATGGTGGTGTGTAACTCCCTTTGCTCCAGGGTCTAATGGGGGAGCCCTGCTGAAATATTCATGGTGTCACATTAAGTTTGCAATATTTGCACTGGAACACGACCAGCATACAACCTGAGCTATAGCAGAAACATCAGGACCGCTCAGCGTGGCCTTTAGCATGACAGGAAGTCGTATGTGGAGACGGAGAGCGATCAGACTTTGTGTCGGAGCATCGATGAGTGCTGCAGGCAAGCAGCCAGGTTCACATGTTTATCCTGCAGTGATCCGAGCGGAGGGAGTGTGGATGTTTCTGTTCTCTAGATAAGAAAATTTAGAAAAGATTAGTACGCCTGTTTTTGTCTCCAATTTTTCTCAGTGCCATGAAACATTAGTCTCGACTTTTATCCTGAGCCCAAAAGATTCAGTGATTGGATAAAAGCCAAGACAGCACAATCCTCTCAGTTTGTTATTTTACTTTAATAATGGAAAACGTTTCAGATCCGGATTTGCATCAGAATAGACAGTATGCCATATTACACATTGTTCAATCATTCTGTAAAGATATAAATACTATATCTGCAACTGTCGTCAGATCTGCAGAAAAGACACTTGTTCCTTGGCCTGTTGAATCCTGTGATCATGTTCTTTAACATATCCTGCTGAGGTCAGGCACTGTCACCTTCACAGCAAAAAGGTTCCTGGTTCAAATCCCAGATGGGCCGGGATCTTTCTGTGTGAAGTTTGCATGTTCTCCTTGTGTATGTGTAGGTTCTCTCCAGGTGCCCCAGCTTCTTCCCACACTCTTAAGACATGTTGGGTTTAGGTCACGACTCTAAATAGATTGTTGGTGTGAATGTGAGAGTGAATGATTGTTTGTCTCTGTATGAATCGCTGGCACCCCACCTCTTTCTCAATCTGAGCTGGGATTGGCTTCAAGATGCTTAATTCAAACATCATTTAATATGTAAAGCAAATATAATTTGTTTCTACTAGAAATAGAAAGACTTTTAAGTCGTCGCCCACTTTAGACATGAAACTAGCATTTACGTTTTGAGCTCGGCTGACAGAAATATGGATGTTATCTGCTTCATCATTGTTCAAGTGAATGGTATTAGCTTCCTGTCTCCTCTGACAGTGTTATTGCCTTGCGCTTCTGAGAATAATATGTACTACTCATATGGCTCAGACGCAGACAGTAATATTTATTTCCCTCATGAATATGTGCACACAAAAAATAAGACTCAAAGAAGAAAAGCGGCACACGTGCACAATAAACAACCAGAGCACTACACGCATGTGCTGACAGGCTGCGTCTTCATGATGTAGAATAAGCGAGAGAGGGGGCAATAAATGGACAGTGGCTGTCAGCGACAGGGAGATGGAGATAACAGGAAGGAGAGAGAGAGGGAGGCAGGCACCGAGAGGAGAGAAAAGAGAGATATGGACTGACTGGGAGGATGAAGAGATAGACATAGTGTAAAAGAGAAGAAGACAGGATGCAGGAGGGAGGAGAGGGAAGGAAGGGGGAGCAAGGAATTACGGGAGTGGATAGAGTCCTCATTGATCCGCAGACAGAGGCTATCATTCCTGCTCAGTGAACATAGCAGCGCTACAGGGCAGGTTGGAGGGTGAGGGTGGGGGGGGGAGTGGAGCTCAAGGGAGGACTAGAGGGTGAGGAGGTGGGGGAGGACAGTGTGTCAGAGGGAGAGCTGCAGGGACACAGTCAGAGCTTCAGTGGAAAAACTGAATAAGTGTCAACATGTGCTGTTATTTAACATTTCCATTTTGTTAATGAAATGTTGCATTGACTTTCTACGCGCACATTGTCATTCGTGTCCATGTGTTCGACATCGTTACTGACGTGATCACAGTCGCTGGACATTTATTCCTGAGGATTTCTCCTCACGCAGAACTTCATACTTTCTCTGTGTAACATGCACATGAGAGGAAAGAAACAAGCTACGGTGCCTCATGTCTGAATACAGGCTTCTTCACAGAGAAGAACCATCATATCACCATTTCCACATTTAAACATCACTTATTAAACAAATCTCCACATTTCTTCATTCGTCAAATGTAACTTGTCTTATTTGTAATCATATTTATTTACCTTCATATCTCTACGTAAATACTCTTTAATATCTTATATTTACTTTCTCTGTACTATAGGTTTTATTATTGATTGATCTAACATCAGACAAATGCAGATGACTATTTTCTAAAGCCTCAGGTGCATCTGCAGATGACAAGTCCAAACCCCAAAGATATTGAGTTGACAGACACAAAATAAAACAACACAACAGCTGGAGTCATTGATCCAGTACAGTATAGTTGTTGATATTAAGTCTAAATTCCGTTTTATGAGTGTGTTTTGTGTCTATGTCTTGAAATTGAAATGTTCTCATCTGAATGTGTGTTTGTTCTAAATTAGAGAAAACTTCAAATTCAACATAACAGCGTGTTCATTCCATCCACATTGGCTTTTACACATTTGTTTTCCTGCGCCGCTAATAGCCTCTAAAAGAGCAGTTGAGAATATGACAACACTGCGACCATGCTAACAGTAAGCAGCCTGTGTTTATCTTCAGGGGGAAGGTGTGAGGGAATCCTGAGCGTAGAAGATGCAGCACAGGAGCGAACAGATGCCAAAGAGGCAGGGAGTGAATAAGCAGGAGGGAGAGAGAGAAGGAGGGAGGCAGGAGGAGGAGGTGCAGCGCTGTTATTTTTCTCTGTGCATCATGTCTCTCTGTGCTAACGGCCTCCCTCTCCTGCGTGGTGTTGTGACAGCTCTGCCCAAACTCGACCGCTCACACAGACACGACTGCAGTCGGCTGCAGGACGAGGGATGGTGGACAGGAGGGAGTGCTTAGGCGGGATGGGGGGGAGTGAGAGATGGAGTGAAAATAACCCAAAGCTACAAAAGAGTGGCAGTGGGAGAGAAGTGCAACACGGCAGAGGGAAATAGAGGGAGAAAGAGCCGAGGCACAGAGAGAGCGATAGAGAGGATAGTGATAGAGACATTCAGACTGGTTGACTCAGTCTCATGATGTCAGATTCGGTAAGAAGTGTGTATCGAGCTGTGCTGACGTGCTCCAGCCGCCGGTGATGAGTAATGCCATGCTTCAAGGCCTTTGAATTCTCAATACAAATAGATAGCCAATGCACGCCTCAGTGCTGGGAGTGAGGAGGGCAGTGGCCAAACCGATTTCCTGCCCCTGAACGTCTGCGGAGCAAATCCGATACGATGAAATACTTTTCAACTGATGCCAGGAGGGACACAGATGGCTAGAACTTTTTTTTCCTGTCTCCACTATCGAGACAGATGAGGATGTTGATAATAATGTGTTCTCATTACAGGCGGCCTCGGGGCGGACACGGAGGAGCGGCTGGTGGAGCATCTCCTAAACCCCGCCCACTACAACAAACTGATCCGTCCTGCGACTAATGGCTCCGAGCTGGTTACCGTGCAGCTGATGGTGTCGCTGGCCCAACTCATCAGCGTGGTGAGTGTGCACGTGTGTCTGGGTTTTCTGTGTCTGGGCTTGTGCGTTTGAATTTGTGTGCCCCATTTTTCTCAGGAACCGTACGATTCAGCGAGATGTGCATCATCTTTAATCTATTAAGAGCCTTTTGACAAGGTTTGGAGAGAGAAAAGACAAAAAAGCACCAATGAAATAATTATTGGGAATTTGCACTTGAATAATACATCCATCCCGAGATTTAATTATGCTTCTCTCCGCTACTTCTTGGCAAATCAACTGCAATATGTAGTCAAACAGACCCAAACACACATCTACAATAACCCATGGCCAGAATTAGTCACAAAATCAATTTAAAACCAGCCTAATTGCTGACTCTCCCTTCCAACTACAATAAATCACGACACTGTGTTCCTGTAAGAACAACACAACCGGTGCAAAACCAATAGAATCACTAAATCATCACAAGCACCATGTACATACAACCTGATTCGGCAAATTTGCCACTGCACAACACCCCTGACTACTTTCCATCATTGTAACTAAAGGAAATCGCTCATTTCCTTCAGTAAAGATTGATTGAGGCGTTACAAGCGCGAGAATGTAACAATTGATTCAATAATGTAATTATTCTCTGCCTATTATTTATATCCTGATTATTGGATTCTCAACACAAAGGCCCACGAAATCTTAAAAGTCTTGCTCATCAGTAGAATTCTTCTTCTTCTTCCTTTTCTTCCTCTGCTGCCTCTTCTTTTCGTCTTCCTCTTTTATTTTTGCGATCTCTACATGGACGTCCTACATTTGATCACTAGTAAATGCTTCACTAGTATCTCCTTAATTGCACATCCTCCAGTACGTCACTTCCTGTCACGAGATATGTGAGGAGGAGCTAATTGTGGCGTAACCAAACGGCGTGACACAAATTTTGCTGATCCTTAAAGAAAGTTACAAATATTTGGTTAGTTCCCGTCATCTTTATGGACACAAGCCTCCTTCAACCAGTCATCATCTATCAAAACATAATTTTGATTTATTCACTTCCCTTTTGTCAGTCATTTGTGTCCACTCAGCGTTTCTGCCACCCGTCGCCAAACTCTCGTTTCCCTTTTTATCACAAAACAACACTTTCCACGGTTATTTCACATTTAATCAAGCATTTTACTATGAACATCTCCTTCAAGCATTCACCGTTGATATTAATCCATGTGATTAATAAACAAGATTATCTCTCTCCCTTTTCACTGTACTTCTTTTTTTCTGTTCCTCCTTCCCTCCTGGAGCAAAAGCAGAAATGCTGTATAAAATTCAAATACTCAAGTAAAGAATAGGTAACTCATAGCTGTGGGTGAATACAGAATTCGAGTAAGTGTCAAACAAGAAGTGTATTAGTTCATCTTTGTGTAGGTTAAAGTGTCGCTCCAGTGATTTCACACACACAAAGGCTGGTTGGCTCATTATGTTGAGTTCTGCTCAGCTTATGAAAACAGTTGTATAATGGCTCCGGTGGCTCTGAAGGAGCTTTTCTAAAAGTCTGAGACATGAATCCTGATGATGACATAATCAGTGTTATCTTGACTGGAGTTTGACCTCAGTTTTTTTTCTTAATTTGATTATTATTATTACAGAAAGTCTGTGTTACAAACTGGGTCGTGGGGTTTGAAAGACATTTACATGAAGCACGTAGGAAGGGTTTAATGAAAGATGTTATCGGGTTTCATTATGCAGCCATTGTTTCTGAGGCATGACTCAGCCTTTAGGGACTAAATGTCAGGATGTTCCGGCCTCGCTGTATTCTTGTTATGGATTTATTGAAATAATATGTCAAATATATGGTGTGCAGCTTGTTGAAAGTGCTGTGATGAATCACCGAAGCATAGACATTTTCACTAACAGTATTTTCTTCTTTCTCTGCAGCATGAACGGGAGCAGGTGATGACCACTAATGTCTGGCTAACACAGGTGAGACTTCCCACTCTCTTTTCTGTTCTGTAATATAAACGAACTCACACAGAAAAGACAAATGAAAAGTCTCATAGTTTAGCGGCTCCATTACTGCTATGAAAAACCATTTGTCATCGAAGTGTAATGAATCCTGGGATAGGTTGAACCAGGAAGGAGCCACCCGTCGGAGATTCTATTTTCCCGAAATTGAAAGGATGCATTTGTCGGCCACATTTGAAGGAGCCCAGGAAATGGGACAGTCTAGTCATGCTGCAGTGACGCAAACAGTCTCAAATACAGCTACAGACACTGACTGATGCTCCCTCTGTAATTTACTAAATATAATCATGCTGATTTACATAATATAATCAAGCGTAATAGTGTCATACCAGTCTATCACCAGCATGTGTGCAGTGGTCCAGTTACTGGAGGGGAAAGATGCATCTACGTGTTCCTCACTCGGAGCAGCAGCCCTTCGATCTGACAAGACTGGTGAAGCGTCAGATAGCAAGAGAGAAAGAGAAAGAGACAGAAATATGAGAGACAAGTGACGTTTTATGAGCAAAAATCACGACTTGTTTTCTTTACATCTGAAAAGCAAATAACTGATGATAACAAAAAGTGCATTGCACAGAATGCTGGACCAATGTGTCCCAGGTGATTTTGGGATTTTGGGACGAGACCTATGAGCTCACCCCGTGAAACCTGTGAATAATGTGACTCTGACTGAGCGGTGACCCTCTTCTACATGGCTGGCTCTTAGTGAAGGTTACAGCTGAGGCCTTAACATGTCTAAACACACACACTCACACACACACACACACACACACACACACACACGATAAACAAATGCATTCAGCCACACATACATTATCAACATATGCGCTTGCTTTTGAGAGCAGGTGCTAGAACAATTTGCAGGCATATGTTGAGTTTGGATGTAAATTAAGATAAAACAGATGAGATTCCCTCCCTCTGTATATAATGGATATATAATGGATGCTGCTCTGTATTTTTCTCTCTAGTGGTTGAACACACAAGCACACACGCACACTTAAGCACATGTAACTGCACCTGAGCAAGTTGGGATTTATGGGATGGAACGGACAGCAGCGCACACAGTCCTGTCTCCATTACTTCAGAGGAGATTACATTCACTTGTATTGATCACGGAGACCATAATTACTCTTTGCCAAACCCTAACTTTAACCTTAACCTCACCTTAAAACATATTTTTACCCTTAAAAGATAATGACCTACATTATGTAGACTTGTTTTATTGTCCTACAACATCACTACTACAACACACAAACACACACACACTTAAGCACATTCCCTTGCACCTGAGCAAGTTAGGATTTATGGCATGGAACGGAGCGCAGAATGGCCATCAGCGCTCTGTGGATCCCTCGCTGTCTGTGAGCAAGGGAAGCAAGGACAACTGTCCCGAGCCAAGACAAACTGTAATGACCATCATGCATCACAGTTACTGCAGACAACCCAGCGTGGGATTTACAGCTCCGACATGGCAGTAACACAGAGGAGCCAGACAGGGCTGCTGTTACAGGTCACAGAGGCCTCGGTATGCCAATGTCGAACGACTGACCCACAACACACGGAACAAGATTATGCCGGTGTTTTTACACAAGGTTATGCAGAGGACACAGAGTTTTTTTTTGCTGACACACTGGGAACCAGCCTCATTGCAGATGCCATTTTAATCAAGCTGATTGGTTTGTGGCTGGTTGTGTTTAAAAGACCATTCAGGGTCAGGGTTGACACGAGTGCTTCTCTATCCCTCTTTGGCTCGTAGCTAAAGGCATGATGCAGGACAGACAAGGCTTATGTGGCTCCTAATGTATTATATTGACCACTGACTGACAGACAAAAAGATGGACAGACAGATGTTCTCGTCACAACTTCTTCTTGCAGCAGTGGGATTTGCTGATGAGTGACTAAGCATTGTGTTTTTATTGACCCTCAGGAGTGGCAGGACTATCGTCTGACTTGGGTCCCTGAAGAGTTTGATGGGATGCTGAAGGTCAGGCTGCCCTCTAAACACATCTGGCTGCCGGACGTGGTTCTTTACAACAAGTGAGTCACCCGCTCCGCCTCCTGTCCTCACTGCAGGCGGCTCCCAGGAGTCATACATGAAATCTAGAAATCAGGCCCAGCAACAGCACATGGAATTCTCATACATAACGTGATATTGTTAATATACATGGTGCTGTGAGGCAGCTCCACTTGCTACAGATGTCACTTTGGATCAGAACATCGATGACGTGCCAGGAGTCTAAGTGGGTTTAAGTGTCATACATCCTGACCTGCCACACATGACTGAATCTGACCACTGGAATCTGCTCACATCACTCATGCCACATTACTGTACAGTGTCTGCAGCTCTCGTGAGACACTTGGAATCATCTTCACACAGCAGGTTGACGCATATACAGTAGATGCATGCATGACGGGTTTAGGGAACCTGCACATATAGTTACACATGCAAACACACACTAGAAGTGAGTGTACAATGAGTTGTGTATAATAGGTGATGTTTGGGTGATAAATAACTGTGACTTTACATTTTTATTTAGAGTCTCTGCTCAGGACTATCCCTCGCTGATCAATTATTACTGTAGCTATAACATCTAGTATGATTATACATGACTCCAAACTATGTAATTATACTCTGTGTAATCAAAGGAACATCACTAGGCTGCTTTAAGTGGTAATTTTCTGATCCTCCATGAACACAAGTCATGGAGTTCCTCAAGGCTCAGTACTGGGACCACTACTTTTCACTTTACACACGCCTCCTTTAGGCAATATTACCTCATACATTTGTATTTTTACGCATATGACCGAAATTAAAAAATGATCTGATCTGATTTGATATTAAATTTAATGTATTTCACTGCAATGTGTTGTATAATACAAATATCTTAAAATGAAGAACAGAAACATGATTTTTAATTAGAACTTCAGAGTCAGAGGGGGTTAAGGATGTTGCAGGCCACTTGTCTTAGTGTAATGGAATCTGAGAATCAATGTGAAGCAGCTCATCAAAGCGGAGGGATCTCTCTGGCCCTTCTCCTCTTTCCCAGTCTCAGCCTTTACTTCAGTAAAGATTAAAAGATCTCCGACCCACCTCACTGTGGATACAATGATCCTGTTAATCCCACGTACCCCAGTTCGTCTCGCTGTCCTCCCTCTCGCTCGCGTTGGACTCCTGTCAGTCACTTCAACAGAAGGATTATCTCTGTGTATGGCAACAGAGCCTTAAATTTCAGGAAGTTTCTGTTTCTTAGAATGAACAAATATGTCAATAAAGACAGAAATTACTAATTGTTTGTCATATCCTACACTAAACCATTAGCCATAATCCAGTAGTTTTCTTGCCAAATATTTAAGTTTAGTAGAAATTCAATCAATGGCCTTCATGTTGTCAGCAGACTTTAAAGTGAAGTGTCTAATTTGAGCTGTTTGACTATGTCCACTCTGACCTGGGAGCCATGTTTCCTGTCTAGACTGCGTGATCATTCGATACAGCGTCCTCGTTCCTCATGTGTGTATGAGCAGGTGTGCGTCACCCTGCCGCCCTGAGACGCCTCCGACCTCACAGCCTCTGTATATGTACATGTCTGTTTGTCTGTTTGTCTGTTTGTGTGTGTCCTGCTCTGTAATGAGTAGGGTTGCAAAATTCCGGGAATATTCGAAGTTGGAAACTTTCCATGGGAATTAACTCGAATTAACGGGAATATATGGGAATTAACGGGAATAAACAGGAATAAACGGGAATTAACAGGAATAAACTGGAAATGTTGTGGGTAATTTATACTAACTGTATTTACCTTGTCATATACAGACATAAATATAAACATTTTGTTGTGTCATAGGCTGATTTGAGCCCTGCGGAAACTTTGGGCAACTGACTATATGCTTCTGCATCGTTGTGTCATTCTTTACACAGGTCTTTGCACAGTATTTTCAAATATACACAGCCTTTCCTTCTTCATTGGATGGGGTGAAATGCCTCCACACATGAGATAGTGCACGTGGCATTGTTCAGTAGAATAAGATGAGAAAAAAGTTTGTGAAAAAACACTAATGCAATGCCAGAGATATAAATAGTTAGCCAAACAATTGGAGTCGTCTGTGAACATATTTTACAATTGATGGATAAATGAATGGAAATAGGCTAGATGAACAGATGAACAATCCTCAATCAGCATGCTAATATATTTTCCCCAGTAATATCATCGAAACTTACCTGACTAGTCCTGCACACTACAGCAGGCCTCAATAGCCCTGCTGTAGTGTGCAGGATGCTGGGAGTTATCTGTGCATGTGATGGAAGAATGCACAGTGGAGGGTTGAAATTCAGAGTTTTGAATGATGTTTTTATTGCTCAGCGTTTAATTTGCGTATTTTATTTTTTTTCAAAATTCCCAAAATTCCCGAGCTTAACTTCCCATGGAAAGTTTCCGCACCTTTGCAACCCTAGTAATGAGTATGTATTGCATTAGGGGATGTGTCACAGTTCATAAGACTCAGGGGAAACGTGGCCTCTCATTAGAATTTATGTGAACCAATTTGTTAAATAATAGAAGAGAAAATGTTTCTGTTTAAGTTTGACTCTCCTCTATGTTTCTCTCCTCTCCATCTCTCTCCCCCTGTCTCTCAGTGCCGACGGTGTGTACGAGGTGTCCTTCTACTCCAACGCCGTGGTCTCCCACGACGGCAGCATCTTCTGGTTGCCCCCGGCGATCTATAAATCAGCCTGTAAGATCGAGGTCAAGCACTTCCCCTTCGACCAGCAGAACTGCACGCTGCGCTTCCGCTCCTGGACCTACGACCGCACCGAGATCGACCTGGTCCTCCGCTCGGACGTGGCCAGCATGGACGACTTCACGCCCAGCGGCGAGTGGGACATCATCGCGCTGCCGGGCAGACGGAACGAGAACCCGGCCGACCCCACCTACGTGGACATCACGTACGACTTCATCATCCGCAGGAAGCCTCTTTTTTACACCATCAACCTCATCATCCCGTGCGTGCTCATCACCTCCCTGGCCATCCTGGTCTTCTACCTGCCGTCCGACTGCGGAGAGAAGATGACGCTCTGCATCTCCGTGCTGCTGGCGCTCACTGTGTTCCTGCTGCTGATCTCCAAGATCGTGCCCCCCACTTCCCTGGACGTGCCTCTGGTGGGGAAGTACCTGATGTTCACCATGGTCCTGGTCACCTTTTCTATCGTCACCAGTGTGTGTGTGCTCAACGTGCACCACCGCTCGCCCACCACACACACCATGCCCCCGTGGGTCAAACTGGTGTTCCTCAACAAGCTTCCTGCCCTGCTCTTTATGCGCCAGCCGAGGAACAGCTGCGAGCGCCAGCGGCTGCGCCAAAGAAGGAGGTGCCAGGAGCAGAAAGAGGGTGGGCGCAGCGGGGAGGCCGGGGCCCTGATGGTGGGTCTCGGGCTGGGCGGGAGCGGCGGGAGCGGAGGGGGAACCACAACAGGGGTCTTCAGCAAAGAAGACAGTGACCCTTGTACCTGCTACGTGAACCGAGCGTCTGTGAAACAGTTCGGAGGGGATCTGGGGGGGGCAGGGGGCGGATCCTTGGATGGTCTGAATAGGGTGAGGGAGGGCAGGGAAGGGGGCTCTGGGCCCCGGGGCCAACAAGCAGGGGGGGGTCCTGCTCTGACTCAGGCCCTGTTGGCCCAGGCCTGTCCAGGGTTTGAGGAAGCCGTGGAAGGAGTTCGCTTCATCGCTAACCACATGAAGGGTGAAGATGATGATCAAAGTGTGAGTGGCACTGTGTTTTTTACTGTGGAAAACCTTTTACAACATTACTGTATGACGCTCTGTGGCTCCTTATAAGAGACAGACCCTTATTTTGCCATTTGTACGAGCTAAAATGACGAAATTCTATGATATATAACAACTTGATCAGTTTGTGACACACTCTAAATTGTAATCTGGGTAGCAAAATATGGGTCATGTTTGTGTTTACGCATCTTTTCTCATGTGACGTCTTCCCAGCAAATCATGCATGCTGTGATGATGAACGGGTTATATGGACCCGCACGTCTGTGTTCACGCATCTCTTCTTACATGACGTCTTATTGAGCATCACGTCCCTACTCTGTACACTTACGATACTTTTCCTCAAAATACGATAATTTTCAACTTTATTGGCTTCGACCCCTTGAATACAAATCGGTCGGGCTCTAGACTTTACAGTCATTAACCTACAGAGATGTGTCACCTGACCTGTGTTCTCCCGGGCAGCTGTTGCCAATAAAAAACACCAAAAAATGTGTGAACATACTTTAGACAAAGACACCAACAAACTGGTGTCATAATTAGGGTTGCAAAGGTGCGGAAAGTTTCCGGTAAATTTCCGGAAACTTTCCGGACACTTTCCATGGGAAGTTTAGCTCGGGAATTTTGGAAGAAGAAAAAACTACGCAAATTAAACGCAGAGCAATAAAAACATCATTCAAAACTCTGAATTTCAACCCTCCACTGTGCATTCTTCCATGACATGCACAGATAATTCCCAGCATCCTGCACACTACAGCAGGACTATTGAGGCCTGCTGTAGTGTGCAGGACTAGTCAGGTAAGTTTCGATGATATTACTGGTATTACCCCAAACAATGTAGAAGGAAAGGCTGTGTACATTTGCAAATACTGTGCAAAGACCTATGTTATGAATGACACAAAGATGCAGATGTATAGTCAAGTGCCCAAAGTTTCCTCAGGGCTCAAATCAGCCTATGACAAAACAAAATGTTTATATTTATGTCTGTATATGACAAGGTAAATACAGTTAGTATAAATTACCCACAACATTTCCAGTTTAATTCCGTTAATTCCCGTTAATTCCTGTATATTCCCGTTAATTCCCGTTAATTCCAATGGAAAGTTTCCAACTTTGAATATTCCCGGAATTTTGCAACCCTAGTCATAATAGAGACTTTATCATTTGAAGATAAAAGAAAATTCACAAATGTATGTTTAAATAACTAAAAAGACACAGACCAAGTTAAATATACATGCTCCTGATGCTGCCAGTAAATCTTTCATCGCGGCAGTTTACTGCTTTTTCAATTTGAGACCGATATATCTGTAACAAATAGATTTAGTGGTAACACGGGGCCGTCTGTGTGTCCCCCGGATTCTTCTTCACACCACGTCACCTCATAATCTCGTCTCTATGTGGATAACATCACAAATCACCTGCTTTTATGGGAATATGTTGGCAACCGTAAAAAGGCAGATCTGAGCAGCACTGATCTCTCCTCTCTCGGAGCCATATCATGTTAGAGTGATGATGGAGGCTCGCAGCCGCGACGTTTAGCTCCGCCGTTTGAAACGCATGGGGGACCACGCCGGAGCATAAGCAGAGGAGACAGATCCGGTGACGTAATCGCAGCCCCCTCTAAATATTCAACGCAGGACATGCAATTATTATAGCAGCGGCATGACGTGTGCATGGAGAAGGAGAACGAGTGGGAAAGAGCCAGAACGGAGGAGCCCAGACTGCGGTGAGGCGAGGGGGGGGGCGTTTCTGTATCGCTTCCCCTCGAGGCATCTTAGGAGACTCTCTTGGAGTGAAAGAAACCGACATGGGAATTAACACTCCTCTGTAATTCTGTCCATCATCGCCATAGTTACCATCCCATCTCCATGCCGACTGTTTTGAAAAATCCTCCCTCTCCTCTCCTGCCTCTGCTCTTCCCATCCCTCTTGCCTCCCCCCTCTCCTCCCCAAGTCATCATTGCCGGGGTCAGAGTGTCAGCAACCCCTCTGGTTCT